>NW_006408520.1:4527823-4535700 GCF_000296735.1 Chrysochloris asiatica
ACAAGCCACCACAGTAGACAAACTGAAGAGTGGTGGCTGTTTGTTTTGAAGTGTAAATGGTCATTTTAAATTTCGATGAGATATGCGTGCATGCGTAGTAGAAACCTCCAGGGGTGGGGGTGGATTGTCCATTAGTTTAGGCATCCCCTCTAGTAACCAGATTGGAGATGCACAGATATGTAAAGTACTACGTATTAAAAAAATAATCTGCTAACAAATCAAACTGGTGACAGTTCTAAAACAGTTCTGTTTTAAGAACTGCAGTATACGATTCACTAAGCTCAAGTCATTTATTTTTCAACATGCACTTGCTCATTTATTTGCTTTGCAAAATTGTACTGAATGCTTAATCTTTTTGCTCTACATGTTTTAAGAAAAAGCAAGATGTGAAAGAAAAAAGTCAAAAAGGAGAAAGGTTAAATGTTTCAAGAAAAATTAGAGAGAAAAATAGCTGTGAAATGAGGCTTTGGCATCTCTTTTTGCTGGAGGCACAAGAGGGTACAGGTGGTTTTCAGTGTTAGATAACTGTCTGTTAGGGTAAAGTTCTTTAGAAAAACTTTCAAAGTAACTTCTACCATCACCACCATGCCTCACTTCTTATTATTTATTACTATTGTTGGTTGTGCCATGGAGTGGGTTCCAACTCATGGTGACCTGTATAGGATTCCTGAGGAGTGACTATTGAGTTTGAACTATCAAGCTTGCAGTTCAAACCGACCTTGCCATCCAGTAAATTATCCTGCAGCCATACCAGGACCTGATCCAATTGTGGAGGGTTAAATAATATATACTGCATTTTATTTAATAGTTGGATAACTAATAAGCTATAAGGGTTGGAGCCCTTATAATTCAGTGGTTAAGCACTTGGATACTAGTCAAAATGTTGTTGTCAGCAAGAGGGAAGAGCATGAGTGGAGCTGGAATTCTTACCAGAAAAGCAGTAATAGCAGAGATGGAAGCAGAGGCAGAGGAATAAAAGAGATAGAGAAGCTGAGGATGCTAGACCCATGGAATGAGAAAGGCTATGTGCCTGCAGGCAGGGGTTTGGCTTGTAAAATGTGCCCTTTCATATATTTAAACAAATATATATTTTCTGTGTGTTTTTTGTACAACAACAACAACAAAAATGGAGTAGGATAAATATTGTTAACTGATGAGGCATGGAGGCAGTTATAATCATTGCAATGAAACAAATGTGATTTGTTGAGTATAAAACTTATGTTCTCCCCTGTAAACTATCTCTCAACTCACAATAAAAGTTTGTAGGTTTTTTTTTTGTTTTGTTTTGTTTTGTTTTAAGATTGTTACTGATGTTGTTGTTGGGTGATGTCGAGTTGGCTCCAACACATAGCAAACCTATACACAGCACATCAAAACACTCTTGGTCCTGTGCCACCTTCACAATTGTTGTATTTGAGTCCATTGTTGCAGCCACTGTGTCAATCCATCTTTTTAGGGGTCATCCTCTCTTTTGCTGAACCTCTACTTTACCAAGCATGATTTCCTTTTCCAGGGACTGGTACCTCCTGATAATATGCCCAAAGTATATGAGATGAAGTCTCACCATCTTTAGTTTCAAAGAGAGCTCTGGCAGCACTTCTTCTAAGACACATTTAATTGTTGATTTAATATTTTTCACCAACACTATAACTCAGATGCATCTTTTCTTCTTCCATCTTTCTGATTCATCGTCCAGCTTTCACATGTCTATAAGGCAATTGAAAATACCATGGCTTGAGTCAGATGCACCTTACTTCTCAAAGTGTTATCTTTGCCCTATACCACTCTAAAGAGGTCTTTTGCAGCAGATTTTTTTTCAATTCAATATGTCATTTGATTTCTGGATACTGTTTCCATGAGTGTTGATTGTAGCCTAGTAAAATGAAATCCTTGACAACTTCAACCTTTTTTTCTATTTATCATGATGTCATTTTTGATCCAATTATGATGATTATTTTCTTTACAATGAGTAGTAACCTATACTGAAGGCTTTGTTCTTCTTTGATCTTCATCAGTAAACACTTCAAGCCCTCTCTTCTTTCAGCAAGCAAGGCTGTGTTATCTGCATATCATAGATTATTTATAAGCCTTTCTCTAATACTAATGCAGTCTTCTTCATATAGTCAATCTTCTTGGATTATTTGCTCATCATACAGATTGAATAAGTATGGTGAAAAGAAGCCACCCTGATGTACACCATTCCTGATTTTGAACCATGTAGTGAGCTTAGGTGATAATGTAGGATAAGCACTGGCCTGTTAACTGCAAAGTCTACAGCTCAAAACAACCAGCTGCTTCATTGGAGAAAAAGGGGGATTTCTGCTCCAATAAAGATTTAAAGACTTGGAAACCCTACAGAGGTTCTATGATCACTCAGAAGTGACTCAATGGCACTGATTTTTATTATTATTATTATTATTTTTTAATATCTCCTTGTTCTGTTCAAATGACTGCCTCTTTGTCTACATAATGTTCCTCAGGAGTTCAGCATAGTGTTCTGAAATCCCAATTCTTTTCAATGTTGTCAATAGTTTATTATGATCCAAATAATCAAATGCCAATCAAAACCACAGCAAATCTTTTTGGTTCTCTGCTCCCAATCAAGATCTATCTGACATTAGTATTGATAGTCCTTGTTCCATGTCCTCGTCAGAATCTGGCTTGAATCTCTGACAGATTCCTATTGATGTACTCCTAAAACTGTTTTTGTATTGTCTGCAGTAATAATTGATATGTGATATGAATGATCTATTGTTTGGTAATTTTTGCATTCTGTAGGGTCACTTTTACTTAGAATGGGAACAAACATGGTTCTTTTCCAGTCAGTTGCTTAGATAGCTGTCTTCCAAATTTTTGGCATAGGCTAGTGAGTGCATAGACTAGAAATGTGCAAAGACCTCGAGTTAGAAAACCAAAAAGGAGAACACGCTCAGCATTTCTCAAACCATGGGAATTGAAGAAAATATCCAAGCCTCAACTTTCATTATTGAAGCATTCTATGGGCAAAATATTGAATGATGTAGAAGACATCAAAAGAAGATGGAAGCAGATTATACAAACTTGCATGCTAAAAGTAAAGAGGACTTGAAGTACTTACTGATGAAGATCAGGCTATAGCCTTCAATATGGATTACACCTCAACATAAAGAAGATAAAAATTCTCACAATTGGACCTATAAAACATCATGATAAATGGAGAAAAGATTGAAATTGTTAACGATTTCAGTTACTTGGATCCACAATCAATGCCCATGGAAATAGCAATCAAATAACATTTTGCATTGAGCAAATGTGCTGCAAAAGATCTCCTTAAAGTGTTAAGAAGCAGAAATGTCTCTTTGAAGGCTAAAGTATACCAGATTCAAGCTAATGGTATTAGTCATGTCATATGCATAAGAAAGTTTGACACAGAATAAGAAAGACTGGAGAAGAATTGTTGAATTATGGTGTTGGCAAAGAATATTAATGTACCATGGATAACCAAAAGAAAGAATAAATCTGTGTTGGAAGAAGTACAGCAAGAATGTGCCTTAGAAGAAGGATGCCAAGACTTTGTCTCATCTATTTTGTACATGTTATCAGGAGGGACAAGTTCCTGAAGAGGACATCATGCTTAGTAAATTATCAGAGAAAAAGATGACGACTCTCAATGACATTGACTGACACAGTGACTACAACAATGGGTTCACAAATTGTAATGATTATAAGGATGACACAAGACCAGGCTGTGTTTTGTTCTGTTATGCAATGGATCTGACTCTGGTAGCACAGTGGTTACAAATTGGGCTGCTAATCTCAAGGTCAGCAGTTCGAAACTATCAGCTGTTCCGTGGGAGAAAGATGAGGTTTTCTGCTCCTGTAAAGATTTACAGTCTCGGAAACAGGGTTACTATGAGTCGGAACTAACTCTATGTCACATACCACCAACAGTATGTGGCAGTTTAGTAAGAACAATAACGAGATTGTATTGTATAAAGTAATTTTATTTTATTTCTTGGAAACATATTACTGCTGCAAACTTTGAGAAAAATCTCTTAATTTGGTATGCACTGAGTTGGGACATACTGTATTTGTATTTTTTCTTGTAGAAAAAGTGGTGAAACCCTTCATTATTTTTTTCAGGCTTATAATAGCTAATACATTTAATTCTTTTTGTGATAAATTTTTTAAAATGGAAGAAAATACATTAAAGCTATTTCCATAGCCATGCATCAAGATTACATACATAAGTTATATTGTTGTTTTTAAGTGCCATGAAGTTGATTCCAACCCATTAACAATCCTATATAGAGTTTATGAGGAGCTCCTATTGACTTTGAACCATCTTCGTGATTATGAATCAGGCTGCGAGCCACAAGGACAACAGTTTGAAACTACCAGCTGTTCCGCAGGAGAAAGATGGGGCTTTCTGCCCCTGTAAGGATTTACAGCCTCGGAAACCCTGTGCAGGGTCGCTATGAGTCGGAACCGACTCCACAGCACATAACAACAACAACAACCTTGTGGTTAGCAGTTCTGTGCTTATTCTACAGCACCACACAAGGACTACAAATAAATTATAGCTAGGTGGAAAATGGCATTAACTCCTTATTTGTGTTTATAGCTCAAGAAAACTGAAACACAGAGAAATTGTGTAAATTGTCCAGATTCAATCAGCAAATAGGTTTAGATCTGTCACTAGCTATTCCTGAAGCTCTGGTTTATTTAAATTTTCCATTAGATACTTCTATACTAAAAAAAGCACTTGGTTTTTATTATTAAATTTAGGATAAACATATATTTTGTATATTGCATTAAAATACATTGGTTTCACTGATTAGATTATTTTCATGCCTCAAATAATTTATTCATATATTGTTTCATTTGATTTCCAATATTGCTGCAAAGATTAATGTTTAAGTGGCAGTTTTTGCCTTACTGACAACTACTGATTATAATCTTTATATGATGTGCAAATCATTACTTAGTACATTTCAGAGCCTAAAAATCAGCTTTGTACAATTAAAAAAAAAAAAAGAAGAAGATTGAAGGAATACACAGAGTCACTATGACAAAAAGAAATGGTCGATGTTCCACCATTTAAAGATGTAGTATATGTACAGTGATCCTGTATAGGGTTTTGGAGGAGTGGCTGGCAGGTTTGAACCATGACCTTGTGATTAGCAGTCCAGTGCTCATCCTATGGAGTCTCACCAGGATTCTATTATTAGACATTGTGGTTGTTAAGTACCCTGGAGTTCTTTCCAACTCATTGAGACCCTGTTCAGGGTTTCTGAGGAGTGGCTGGTGGCAGTTTGAACTGCCATCATTGCAGTTAGTAGTCTAGTGCTTCCCTACAGCTCCACATCAGAACTATTATTAGACATCAGATAAATTAAAATTAAAACCACAATGAACTACCACTATATAACTATCGGAATGTCTTAGTTAAAAGACTGATCATACAAAGTATTGATAATGATGTGGGGAAACTAGGACTTCTATTCATTCGTGTTGGGAATATAAAATGGCACAGCCACTTTGAAAGAGTTTGGCAGATTCTTAAAAAGTTAAGTATAGGGTGAACATCAGCCACCATGACTCTGAGATCAGAAGAATGAGACAATGTCTGGCTACCACTACCAGCTCCTCTGAAAGGGATCACATCAGAAGGTTCCAGGTAGAGTGGCAGAATATATGTAACAAAATTCAAAAATTATATGAATTTAAAAAAAAAAAAGATTGGGCTTACTGGTCAGTAAGAGACTAGAGAAACACAAGTCTATGGGCCTTGACCACCCTTCAAGTCTGGAGTTGAACTCACTCTCAAGGCACAGTTTTTAGCCAACCAATAGCTATGTATATAGGGGGCACAACACTAATAAGGTATGCTCACCATGGAATGGTCAATCATTCATGATCAAAAGGACAATGTTTATGTAAGTACAAAGTTGAGAAGGGATAGGAAGGAGGGTGGAATGGAAATAGGAACTACAGGGAGAAAGTGGGATAACTTTTGTAGCATAGAGGATTGCTTTTGTAGCATAGAGGATTCATAGAGATGAAACCAAGTGTATGATTTGTTGAATGTAAAACTGATGATCTCTGTAAATGTTCACTCAATTACCATTAAAAGTTTAAAAAAAAATTTTAAACTAAAGCTTAGACCTATGATATTCATTCAAATTCTAGCTTTCTGTCCAATAGAAACAAAATCATATCTTCATACAAATATTTGTACATGAACAACAACAAAAAAGAGGTAGCCTATGATCAAGAGCCAATGATACTCAAGGACGAAGTCAAAGGTGCATTGAAGGCATTGGCAAAGAAAAAGGCACTAGAAATTGATGAATACAAATTGAAATCTTTCAGGAGAGTGGGGCTTGATGGAAGATTGGGGAGAAGTTCAGTGAGATCTCTATCAACAATAATACAGAATACCAGATGAAGCAGGTTCAGGGGACAGTCCCAGAACTCTGAACCACATATAAAGAAATATTTAGAAAGTATGAAGGCTTACAGAAAATGGAATTTGTAGAAGAAGCAAGAAATCTAGTTCTTTCATAGCCACCGGACTCAATGACTCCTGGAGTGGCCATCTTGTGTGAGATGGAACAAGGAAAGGATCAGATTGAAGTTTTCAAAGACTTCATTTTTCTAAGATCAACCATCAGCACTCATGGAAGCAGCAGTCAAGAACTCAAACGACATATTGGATTAGACAAATCTGCGTTAAAGTGTTCAAGAGCAAAGATGTCAGTTTGAGGTTGATGGTATGCCTGAACCAAGCTATGATATTTTTCATAACTTCATATGCACGTGAAAGTTGGACAATGAATAAGAAGCCCACAGAAGAATTGATGCATTTGAGTTATGGCATTGGAGGAGAATTTTTAAAGTACCATGGATTGCCAAAAGAGCAAACAAATCTGTGTTGGAAGAAATATTAGCCAGAAAGCTCCTTAGAAACCAGGATGGCCAGACTTGGTCTCTCATTCTTCAGACATATTATCAGGAGGGACCAGCCCCTGGAGAAGGATATCATGTTTTGTAAAAATGAGTGTCGGAGAAGAAAAGGAAGAACCCCCAACAAGATGGATTGGAATAGTAGCAACAGCATTGGGTTCAAATATAACAATTGTGAGTGTGGTGCATGACTGGTTGTTATTTCATTCTGTTGTGCGTAGGGTCATTATGAGGCAGGACCAATATCATGGCACCATACAAAACCAACAACCGTGAGTGTTTCAAACACTGCTCAGTTTGTTGAAACATTATAATTTGTATTTAGTCAATTCCTGGATCCTTGTTTTTCACTAATGTCATTAGGTGTAGGTTGAACTTCCTTTAGTACTTTCTGGAATGTTTAAAGGTAGACCAATTCTTTTAGATACAGTAACTGAATATTCTTTCCATCGTCATTTGTGGCTTCCTGATTCATTCAACATTCTGACAATATAGTATTTCAGTATGTCAAGCAGGGGGGCTTGAATTATTATTATTATTTTCATTTCTTTCAGCTTGAGAAATGCTGAGTGTGTCCTTCCCTTTTGGTTTTCTAACTTTAAATCTTTGCATAATTCACTGTAATACTTTACTTTGTCTTCTCCAGCTGTCCTTTGACATTCTCTTTTACTTCACATTTCTTTCATTCACTAACTATTCTATGTTCAAGAGTAAGTACAAGAGAAAGTCTCTTCAGATATCCATTTTGATCTTTCCTTTTTTCCCCAAGTCTCTTTAGTGGCCTTTTGCTGTCATAATGTTTTTAATGCCATCCCACAACTCATCTGATCTTCAATCATTAATGTTCAATTGGTCTAATCTGTTCTAGAGATTAAACTCACATCAAGGTTGTATTTTGGCTCTCATGGACTTTTAAATTTTTTGTTCAG
>NW_006408520.1:4535920-4537913 GCF_000296735.1 Chrysochloris asiatica
CTTCATCATTGGGGATCCCAGTAGGCAACTTTGTGCTATCTAGTTGACCTACTCTTATAAATCTTATAGAACAGAGAACTGCCCTCAGAGAGTTGTTGTTGTTGTTAAGTACTGTGGAGTCTCATAGTGACCCTGAACAGAGTTTCTGAGGCTTTAAATCTTTACCAGAGCAGAAAGCCTCATCTTTCTTCCACGGAACTGCTGGTAGTTTCAAACTGCCGACCTTGAGGTTAGTAGCCCGATTCGTAACCATTATGCTATCAGAGCTCCTTGCCCCATGATAAATGTGAAGCCATATTTATTTTTCTCTTCCTTAGCCATCCTTCCACAAGACCAGTAGATATTTAATTCACTTAATTTTCTTGACCTGTCCTTTGTGTCCATTTTCCAGTGCCTCTACACTAGTTGCAGAATTTTTTTTTAAGTCGACTATTGCAACAGTTTTTATATTCAGCCTTCCTCCATGTAGTCCTTTATATCAGATATTGCTTCTACACTTTTCTAAAACCCTAGATGCTTCCCAATTTCCTATAGGATAATTTTCTATTTTCTCAGTGTATACTTCATTCATTTTCATAATTTGATCTTTATTTATTTTTCAGACCTTACATGCCACTCTTCTCACCAACTCTACCATATAAATAAAAATATAACTATAAATAGAAATGTGCATAATACTACACAGAAACCAGCAAAACTTTTGTGGTAAATAGGTTGTTTTAAATTTCACCTCAAAACACCTCTAAAATGCTCAGTTTCCTTTTTTCATAACCTACATTTCCACCATGACTTGCCCTTTCTCACTCACTGTACCTATTTCTCTTTTTCACAATGTGTATCAGGATTCTCTAGAGAAGCAAAATGAGTGAAATTTATATATGTGCACATGTAAAGAGAAGCTTATATCAAGGAAATCGCTCACAATTTTAGAGGAAGGAGAGTTCCAAGTCTAGATCAGATGAACCAATATAAGCAGAGAGGCAGACAAGTAGGCAAGTCTGGCAGGTAAGAAGGCAGGATGCTGATGGCTTCCAGTATTGGCAGATAATAGAACAAGCCTCTGGTTCGAGTCCAAAGAACAGAGGTCATAGGAGAGCCAGATGCAGATCCAAATGCAACAAAAACAAACACGCTTTACCTGAGTGTCCAATATATTGGAAGTAGGGCACACTCCTGAGAAAGCATCCTTTCAGTTGATTGATTGCTCATAGTCAATCATCATAGAGATAACTACACCTGCTCATATTCAATCATTGTATTGTTAGCTACATTATGTTTTATCTCACCATGGGTTTAACTGAATCTCAGCTGTCAAAATACTGGGAATCCTGGCTCAGTCAAGTAGACAAATAAAACTTTATTGTCACACTCTGTAAGTTTGTATTCAGATAAATACCAAAGGATTTCCCACCTCTGAATTTCTAAAATATTTATACCTATTACTCACTCAATAAAAGTATTTTATGGTATCTTCACAGAAAGAGTCGCTTTTACTTCTTGAGGATCCTGTTTTTCATGTCTTTGAATTCACCACTATACTATTTTGTAAAGTAATATCATGTTGGTTTATTTAATTAACACAGACAATATAGTTTAACAAAAGTTTGAAATTACAAAATTATTGAGTTTGATTAATGCATCAAACTGAATCAAATTATAATAGAACACTAATGTTTTCTCATTATTCTATGGGCAAAATATTGAATGATGCAGAAAGCATCAAAAAAGCATTGAAGGTATACATGGAGTCAGTGTACCAAAGAGGTGATTCCTGTTCAACTGTTTCAAGAGGTAACATATGATCAAACGCCAATGATACTGAAGTAAAAAGTCCAATGTACACTGAAAACATTGAAAAAAACAAGGCATTCTTCTTGGATCAATTATTAACAAAGAAGCTGCAGTCAAGAAATCAAATGACGTATTGCATTAGGCAAATCTGATGTACAAGACATTTTTAAAGTGTTGAAGAGCAAAGATGACAGCTTGAGGA
>NW_006408520.1:4539073-4540898 GCF_000296735.1 Chrysochloris asiatica
TGAAAGATAAAAGTACTTAAAATACTTACTCATGAAGATCAAAACCCACAGCCTTCTGTATTGATTGCATCTCAATGTAAAGAAAATAAAAATCCTCACAATTGGATCAATAAATAGCATCATGATAAATAGAGAAAATATTGAAGTTGTCAATGACTTCATTTTGCTTGGATTACTATCAACATTCATGAAAGCAGCAGTCAAGAAATCAAATGATGTATTGCATTAGGCAAATCTGTTGCACAAGATCTCTTTAAAGTATTCAAGAGCAGAGATGTCACTTTGAGTACTATAATGCATCTGACCCAAGCCAGATGCATTGGAAGTTTCAATAGTCCCATATGCATGTGTATTTCAACAGCCCCATATGCATATGCATTGGAATTTTCAATAGCCCATATGCATGTGTATTGGAATTTTCAATAACCCCTTATGCATGTGTAAATTAGACAACGAAAAAAAGGAAGATCACAGAAGAATTGATGCATTTGAGCTCTAGTGGTGAAGAAGAATATTAAAGGTTATCATGGACTGCCAGAAGAACCAACAAATCTATGTTGAAAGAAATATAACCAGAATTCTCCTTAGAAGCCAAGATGGCCTGAATTTGTCTCTCAAACACTGGAAATATTATCAGGAAGGACCAGTCACTGGAGAAGAATTTCAAACTTACAGAGTGAAGGGACAGAAAAAATGAGGGAGACCCCGAATAAGATGGTTTGCACGGTAGCCATGACAATGGGCTCAGGTGTATCAGCAATTGTGACGATAGCATGGGACCGGGCAGTATTGTACAGTGTCACTATGGGTCAGAACTGACTCCATAGCACCTAACAAAAACAATTGTTCTTTGAAATTCTACAGAAAATAATCACTAGTTTTCAATGAAATCATGGTAAAGGCACTTTAATGTGATGCTATTGCATGGTTTCCTTAATTTGTGAAATATGAATACATAATGAAGTGTGGAGCTTGTTAATGCAGCAGAGATACAATGTCCAATCTAAAATATTCCTGTAGGGAATAAAAAAACTTTTTTGTAAGAATGTTGTGGTTTGTGATAGGCTTTTTTGTTTTGTTTTAATTTTTTCCTAAAGTCTTAAAACATTTTTATTGTCTTTAAAATGCAACATTCTTTCTTAAAAGCAAATACTACATATGTGACTATAAGGTTCCATAGCATCCATTTTTGTATGAGTTATTTTATAATATGAAAGAATAATTGAACAAGTAAAAAAATAAATTTATAATTAGTCTAAAACTTAACAAATATAACAAACAATAAAAAGAAGGTGAGAAGTGTAGGATTGTATACTGCTACTGAAATTTGTTTAGACATAAAAAAGATACTTATGTTTCCTTTTAAGAATGTACAAGTGCTTCATGAAATTAAATGTAAATGACCATTAATTTGAGACCATTAATTAGTTCATTAATTTGAGAGCCAAACGTTAGAGATAATTGATAGCTCTAAAGGATGGCAAAGTAATTTAGTCATAGGTTTTCTATTTTTTTACCAGTAACAATTAGAGAAACCACTTTTTAAAATATTTTTTACATAAATGAATATTCATAATGACAATGAATATCTCCTGGAAGTATTGCCTGTCACTAACGTTTATAAGTTACAAAACACTAGTTTAAGAACAGAGCAAAGCATTTACTATCTGTTCGATTAAAATTATTTCTGAGGCAATATTGGCACACATTTAGTACTGTCTATCTGATACAGCACTGTCAAAACTTCAATGCATTTCAAACAGCACAGAAAGCATTGTAATGGTTCGATATTTGATATTCAGATTTGTTACTCATCACTATATGC
>NW_006408520.1:4542623-4543627 GCF_000296735.1 Chrysochloris asiatica
TGATTTATGTACAGACTCCTTATGAGTCAATTAATTTGTCCTGTTATTTCTGTTCTTGCCACTGTTATCCATAATTTGTTAATATCCACACAAATACCTTTAAATAGTCTATAAAGCACAAGTAAACATCTTTCTAGTGTTCTCTGCTTTCAGCCAAGATCCATCTGATGTCCACAATGATATCCCTAGTTCCATGTCCTCTTCTGAATTCAGCTTGAATTTCTGGCAGTTCCCATTCAATGTAGTGCTGAAACCCATTTTTAAATTATCATCAGCAAACTTTTGTTTGCAATATTGTTTAGATTATTTCCACATTCTGTTGGGTCTTATTTCTTTGGAATGGGTATGAACATGAATCTCTATCAGTCAATTGGTGTCTTAGGCAGGTTTTCTAGAGAAGCAAAACCCGTGAAACATGTGTATGTATATATACATACATATATACCAAAACAAATTTATTATCTTACAGTTGTAGGGTCCCAGGACCCCATTGGAAGAGAGAGACAGTCCCTTTGATGTGTTCATTATATTGGGAGCAGACCACACCCCCAAGGAAACATCCCTTCAATTGATTAGCCACTTATCTTAGAGCTAACTATGCCTGTATTAAGTTTCATCACCATGGAGATAAGCACATCCCAGCTGCTAAACCGTTGGGAATCCTAGCCTAGTCAAGTTGACACAAAACCCTTGTCTACTTGACGCCTATAAACCATATGCACAATGTCTAAATAAAGAAATTTGTAAAGTCATACTTGTGCCTAACATGATATAACTAAAACAAATACAACCAAAAATGCACTGGCCCCATTTTCATGTTGTTATTGTTTCTAAGTGCTACCTTGTTGGTTATGATTCATAGTGATCCTGTATAGACTTTCTGAAGAGCAGCTAGTGGATTTGAACCTCCACCTTGCAGTTGTTAGGCCAGGTTTCTAGAGAAGCAAAACTAGTGAAACACATATATGTATACATATACATATATACACAAAGAAGTTTATTAA
>NW_006408520.1:4543830-4544606 GCF_000296735.1 Chrysochloris asiatica
ATGCAAAATAAAGCAAAAAATATATATTCATTCAAAAGTCCAAAGGACACAGTCTGCAAGCCAACTTCCTGCCCATAGGCATACTGCTTTACTTAGTCCATGGGCCTAGAATTCATAGCTCCTATGTCTTTCCATGTACCACCTCTGCAACAGTCTCTGTTGTCCATACTTTTTGAGGCAGGATCTCAAGCTCCACTCATGCTCTTCCTTAATGATGGTTCTGGATCATCTGTGCGTGAAATGAAAGATAACTACTCCCCCACTTTAGTTACACATCTTCTACAATTACAATTCTGATAATCACAATTAATCCTACTAACAATTATATTGAAATCTACTAAATGCCCTTATTCTAAAACGAAGAACATCCATGAAAGCTTGTAAATCAGACTTTTCAAGTCTTTATAGCAACCCCCTCCTGCCCATTTTTGATAGCCAATGTCTAAATTGCCAACCCTGTCAATTCAGTATACTTAGGAGATAAGTGTGTTCCTTGATCTGAAGAATATTCCATTCTGGTTGGAATTTTGAGCAAATGCATCCACAAACGAAAGTCCAGTTCATCAAATTGTAGTAGTTGACAAGTGCTCACAGTATCAAGTATCTTTATGTTCATCTGTTCACGTTCTGATCTGCTCATCCCTAGTTATCCAAACTAGGTCAAATGGGTATCAGCTGCAAGTTTGGGAATTCACACACCCTCCCGACACTTTAAATCAATTGGCCCCTTTACTCTAGTTGACTTAGGAGTTCACACAATTCCCTAAACTTCAGAC
>NW_006408520.1:4545761-4553091 GCF_000296735.1 Chrysochloris asiatica
CCCATTCACATGCATATGGGCTTGGGCCACTGCAGGGTGGATTCCAGTAGGCCATAGACACACACAGCTATGTTTTCTATCTAGCATGACATCCACTCCAGGCAGCACCAGAAGCTGCCACTCTTCCCACTTAAATATTCATACCCATGTCCTTTCATTCTTTAGCTTACAAAATTTCCTAATTTAGATAGGAGACATTGCAATGAATCCTGCTCACAGCACCAACTGCTTAAACTAAGTGGGGACCATGCCTGACTTCTCTTGACTCCACAAGATGGAAAGAGGAACAAACTCAAAATCAGCGCATGGTGGATTACCATGAAGTGGAAGTCAGACATGTCTCCACCTTATGTCTGTGCCTTTAAAATAATTCAAACTTGAGAACAAATTTAGAAAACTCATCAACATGATTTTGTTTCTCTAGAACTCTACTCTCTTGGTACCACATGTCTTAGAGCTGGTTTTCTAGTGAAGCAAAAGCAGAGTGTACGTTTGTAAATAGAAGTTTATTATATTACAATTGTAGAGTCCCGGGTCCCCAATGGAAGACAGAGAGAGAGTCCCTCCTATATAGCCATTATATTGGGAGCAGGCCACATCCTCAAAAAAGCATCCCTTCAATTGGTTGGTTACTCATAGCCGCTCATCATAGAGCTAAGTTTGCCTGTATTATACAGGTTTCATCACCATGGAAACAAGTACATCCCAACTGCTAAACCTCTGGAAATCCTGACCTATTCAAGTTGACACAAGAGCCTAACCATTACAATTGGCTAAGTAACTGTTTTCCAAGTTTCTTAGCATTGACTGAGTGCTTCTCACCCTGCATCAGTTTATTGAAAATATCAGCTGATATTCTCTGAATTCTTGGAGTCTTGTTTTTTACTGTTGCCTTCATTGAAGCTTGAAATTCTTTCAATACCTTCAGTTCTTGAAATGATTGAATATAAACCATTTCTTTTTAGTACAATAACTGTGTCTATTCCTTCCATCTTTTTGATGTTTCCTGAATAGTTCAATATTCTGCAAATAGAATTCTTTAACATTTCAGGTAGGGTGTTAACTTTTTCTTCAGTTCTTTCAGCCTGATAAATACTGAGCATGTTCTTTTCCTTTGGTTTTCTAACTCTATATCTGCACATTTTATTATAATACTTTATTTTTTATTCTCGAGCTGTCCTTTGAAATTTTCTGTTCGACTCTTTTATTTCATCAGTTTTTCATTTACTTTATCTGTTCTACATTCAAGAGCAAGTTGCAGAGTTTAAGAGTTTCAGAGGCATCCATTTTGGTCTTTTTTTCTTTCTGGTATTTTTAATGACCTTTTGCTTTCATCATGTTCTTGATGTCATCCCACAACTGTTCTGATCTTTAGTCATTATAGTTTGATGCATCAAATCTGGTCTTTAGGGTGTGGTACTGGGGCTAATGCACTCAACCACAAAGTCCTTTGAACCACAAAATCAGTGGCTAAATCTTGCAGCCACTCCATGGAAACCCTATGCAGGGTCTCTATGGGTTGCAACCTACTCAACGGCACTTAAAACAACAACATACTCATGGTTGTATTTTGACTCTCATGGACTTGTTTTATTTTTCTTTAGCTTCATCTGGGCTAGTTCAATTCAAGGCAGAAAGGTTCTCTAAGAAGGTTATAGAGATTATGTGATTTTTTAAAGCTAATCTTGATAGACGTTTTTCTCAAAGGACACAACATGATCACAGGAAATTATTATGATGTTTTCATAAAATGGAAAGAAAATTGGAAAGAAAAAGACCAGGAAAGTAGAGCCAATGAATTTTCTTTTTTCTATCACAATAATGCATATTCCATTCATCAATGAATTTTACTCTTTCAGTCTTATTTTTGTTCCCCAAACTCAATGATCATTTAAACGGAACACTTTTTGAGTTATTTGATGATGCCAAAACTTCCATTTTGTTGTGATGTAAATGCTGATGATGTGGATGTGGATGCAGTAGTAAGATGTGTATAGTGGATAAACATTTTTATGGTCTCAGTGTTTAGTGTTCCTATGTCCAATGGTTATGGTCCTTACAAATACTTCTCTGCTGTTTTTTTCCACCCCTAAGATAAAGCAGGAAGTCCTAGTGTGACACTGTGTGCTAATGCATCAGACTGCAAAGTCTTTTGAACTGCAAGGTTGGCAATTCAAGCTCACCAGCTACTCCTTGAAAACCCTACATAGGGTCACAATGGGTCAGAATCGACTTGATGACACTTAACAACAACAACAAGATAAAGCAGGAATATGACAGAGTTCTATAGTTGGTATTTCTCTTCCTATTCATTGAAGAGAAGGCTAAAAGGGGTCTAAAAGTGGTTAATTCATTCTCTAATATGGAAAGCGTGAAGGAACTGAAGTTTGCCATTTCTCTTTCTCTACATCAATTAACCATTTGCAGTCAGATTTAGTGACCACATGTGTTACAGAGTAAAACTGTTCTTCATAAGATTTTTGTGGTTGTGACCTTTGGAAAGTAGATTGCTAAGTCTTTTCCCCTAGACATTGTTTTGGTGGGCTTGAACTACCAACATTCCAGTTAGTACCTCAACATTCAAATATTTGTGACACTACATCAATCTTTGTTGCTGTGCCCCCAAGAACATTCTAATTCTCAATGCCCATAAAAAAGCAGATTAGAACTATGTTATATGTGTTTTAGGCTGTGATCTTTATGGAAGCAGATGGATGGAATTTAACAACAACACAACAATCATTATATAAGTCACTAAATTTATTACTGTCTGTCATTTATTTTGCTCTTTAAGCTGCTTTTGCCTTAGATGAATTTGCCTACTCCTTTTTATTTTTGTTTTCCAACACCTCTGTAGCTCTACTCTACATTGAAAATATCAGTCATTATCTCTTATGTACATCATATAGGAAGAATCTACTACAAAAGACCTCTGTGAAGTGTTAAAAAACAAAACAAAACAAAGATGTCACTTTAAGGACTCAGGTGTTCTTGATCAAATCCATAATTAAAGCTGAACAATGAATAATAAAGTCCAAACATAAATTGATACATTTGAATTTGGATGGTGGTGAAGAAATTTTAAAGTACAACGGACAGTGAGAAGAAAAAACAAATTTGTCTGGGAAGTAGTACAGTCAGATATTTTTTAGAAGCAAAGATGTTGAGACTCAGTCTCATGTATTTTGGACATGTTATCAGAAAAAATCAGTCCTTAGAAAAGGACATCATGATTGATAAAGTAGAGAATCAGTGAAAAAGACCCCCAAAGAAAAAGACAGCAATTGAGTTAGTGGCTGAGGACAGTTGGTGTATTCTTCTGTCGTGCTTAAGTTCACTATGAGTCAGGGATGATAGATCAGGAAAGTAGAACCAATGATGAGACCTAATAACTACAGCATCTCCTATATAAAATATTTAATATATCCTTTCCCAACCCCAAGAAATATGACCCATCATACTTTTGTGCATAAAACCATTTGACTACAGCATTATGACAAGACTATTTTTGTTTGCTTCTTTGTGTATTGTTTTAATTTGTTTTGAAGGGCTGAGCACTAAGAGACACTTGGGTGATGAAAAAGTTAGCAAGAATTCTTGCATTCACAAAGCTTGCACTCTGAAAAAAAAAACAGATATTAAATGTGTGATGACTATAGCTAAAGAAAATTGCGATAAACTTGTTCTTATTTATCTTCATTACCCTAATGTGTGGCACTGTGGGTTAATGTGCCAGACCGCAAAGCCATTTAACTGCAAGATTGGCGGTCCTTGGAAACCCTATACAAGGTTGCTATGGGTCGGAAGCAACTCGACGGCAATTAACAACAACCCTAATGTGGTAATTTTTGAATAATTTAAAGTACTCAATAATGAATTATTATTATTTAAGTTTTTATTGTGAATTGAGTGATAGTTTACATGGGAGAACATTGATTTTACACTCATCAGTTCATTGCAATGATTACAATCTCCTCTATGCATTATCATTCAATAGTATTTGCTTCTATTCCCTCTGTTTTTTTCTTCTGTTTTTTGAGGGGGAAAGCATGTACACAAAAACACTCAGGAATACATCATTATTTAAGCAACCAAAGGGCACATTCTGTAAGCCTGCCTACTGGGCACCAGAACACAGCCTTTCTCTTTTAACATGAGTTTAGAGTCTTCAGCTGTTCTATCTCTTACGTCTTCATCGCTGCTTCCATCTCTGCTGTCACTGCTTCTCTGGATAAGATCCCACATTCTACTCATGCTCTTCTCCCTTGATGGTCCTAGGGTCCTCTATTCCTGGACTATAAGATTAATTACTCCCCATTTTTGTTACAAAATTCTACCTTTACAATTGTGACAGTCACAATTAGTCATGATAACAATTATTCACTATTGAATCATGTGAAACTTATCCCCACCTCCTTTCACCAGACCTGTCTAGACAAGATGAAAACTTTTCAGTGGAGATTCTACCTTGCCCCTCACACTCTGAAAATAAACTCCCTCTCCAAAACTTGTAAGCCAGTCACTTCATGCCTTTATAACCCTCCCATTTTAGGTAGCCAATGTCTAAGTTGCCCATACCTATCAACCCTGTATATAGAGGGGATAGGATTGATCTTTGATGTGAAGACTCCTTCCCTTTCGGTGGGTATCTTGAGCTACTACATCCATAAGTATGGTCAAGTTCATCAAATTGTAGCAGTTTACACTTGTTTCCTTCATCTTTTTAATCTTTCTCTACTCGAGTTCTGCTCATCAAGCCATCAAGGCTAGTACAAGTTTGGGTGTTCTTGTGCATCTCTCCTCACTTCATATCAACTGGATACTTCACTCTCAGCTCTAAACTTCCATGGCTATGTCCTTGTCCATAGACTTAGGAGTCCCCAGGTATTACCACACTTTAGACCAACCAGACCTTCTCTTCTCTCTCTCATCTCCAAGTTAACTGGAACCTATGGAACATGGTCAAACTCAGCCCATATCTTCATTGCTGCATTTCCCACTCTTCAACTCACCAGCTGACCAACATGGACACCAGCAATCTTACATGCCTACTCATGTGTTCCCTTTGAGTTTCAGTCTTGGCGGAGGGTTTGTCCTAAAGGAACATGATTGCTTTCCTTGATGGCTCCCTGGTGAACAATGCTTATTCTTGTGGTAGCCAATCAGCCAATCAGACTACCACTTTTATTTTGGATTTTTCCTGATGGTCTTTTTTTTCAAGAAGTAACTTCTGTTCCTCTAGCTGTTCCAAGCCGGTCTGCTTGTCCTTTCTAATGGGAATGTCCTGCCTCAGAAGGTTCTGGATGGGGTTTAGGATTCTACCTAGAGTCCTATATCCTACAAAGACTCTGCAAGAAAGCTATTTCACTGGTAAGTTGTAGAACCCTTTGTAGGCATTCCAATATGTTACAGGCTGAAGACAGGCTTACAAGCTTTCTGTAATCATATTCCTGATATTTCTTTCTATTCCACTCAAGTGTCTACTTTACAATAATGTTGTTGTTGTTGTTAAGTGCCGTTGAGTCGGTTTTGACCCATAGCGACCCTGTACAGGGTTTCTGAGGGTGTAAATCTTTACGGGAGTAGAAAGCCTGATCTTTCTCCCACGGAACAGCTGGTAGTTTCGAACCGCTGACCTTAAAGTTTGCAGCCCGATTCGTAACCACTACGCTACCAGAGCTCCTTACTTTACAATAATAGGTAAGGGAAATCAATATTCATAAGACCATCAAACATCTTAACATTATTTCCCCTCTTTTACCCATTCAGACTATGCCTCAATCTCTGTATCACAGAGACATGTTGTTCCAAGGTTGAACATACATCACTATTTACCTCTGTTCCATTTAGCCCATGCAAACTTGCCTCTGTGTTCCCCTATATACCTTGCTCTTCTAACCCCCACCCCCATTTTGTGTATTGCCCTCCCCAACACCTGAACTATGATGCATCTAATCCTTGTGCTCTACTGTCCCATCCTCCCCTCCCTGGTAACCAACAAATATATATATATATATTCTTTTAGTATGGTTATCTTTTCTTAAGTGTTTACAATAATGGTCTTATGCGGTATTTGTCCTTTGGTAACAGACTAATTTCACTCAGTATAGTGTCCTCAAGGTTCATCCATGTTATACAGTGACTTGCATTTTAATTGTTATTCTTCAAGGTATCATAATACTCTACTGTGTGTATGTACCAAAGTTTGTTTATCCATTCTTCTATTGATGGGCACTTTGGATGTCTCCATCTTTTTGCTATTGTGACTAATGTTGCTATGAATATTGTGTGCATGTATCTACTTATGTTGTGGCTCATATTTCTTGTGTATATATGCCATATAGAGGAATAGCTGGATCTTAAAGGTATTTCTATTTCCAACATTTTGAGGAAGCGCCATACTGTTTTCCAGAGTGGTTGGACCATTTTGCATTCCTACCAACAATGGAGGAGGATACCGATCTCTCCATCTCTTCACCAGCATTTATTGTCCTCTGTTTGTCTTGACCTTCGCTGTTATTGCTGATGTGAGATGATATCTCATTGTTGTTTTGATTTGCATCTCTCTAATGGCTATTGATTGTGAACATTTCTTCATATGTTTTCTGATTGTCCTAATGTCTTCCTTGGTGAGGTATCTGTTCATGTCTTGTGCCCATTTTTTAAATGGATTATGTCTTTTTCTTGTAGAGGTGTTGTAGTTTCCTATAGATTTTAGAAATTGGTCCCTTGTGTGAAATGTCATTGCAAAAGATATTTTTCCATTTGGTGGGCTCCCTTTTTACTTTTTTGGTGGAAAATTTTGATGCACATAAGTTTCTGATTTTTAGTACATCCCAATCATCTATTTTGTCATCTTTTGTTTGTGTGATTTTTGCAAAGTTTGATAGTCTGTGTGTGCCCTGTATTAGAGACCTTCAATTTGTCCATATTTTTTCATTTATGACCTTTATAATTCTGGGATTCACATTTAGGTCTTTAAGCCATGAAGAGTTGTTTTTGTTTCCCAACAACTAATCACTGAATGGATAAAGAACTGGAATTGTGCTTTAAATGCCATTCTTTGATAAAAACTTTTCTAGTTTCTTCAGAAATTTGAGCCCCTGAGTTTTTTGTCCCTGTACCGTCTTAAAAACATTGATGATTTTCTATCTACTTAACTGTAAGCTACTTGAAGGCATATTTTGTACATTTTTATGAATAATCTGAATATCACTTTAATGGATTGAATTGTGTCCCCAAAATATTTGCTGTAATTCCTAAACTCTGGACCTGTGGTTGAGGTGTGCAGAAATTCTGTAGGATGACCACTGGACTGCAAATCACAAGG
>NW_006408520.1:4554281-4572363 GCF_000296735.1 Chrysochloris asiatica
TGTGTAGTCAATAAAGCACAGGTAAACATCTTTCTGATATTCTCTGCTTTCAGCTAAGATCCATATGGCACTTAACAACCAGAACAAATACCTGTGATTATAGCTCCAATGGAGTCCTGGTGTGACACTATAGAAATAGCACTGGGATGCTAACTTCAAGGTCGTCAATGGAAATGCACCAACTGCTCCTTGGAACCCCTATACAGGATCGCTATGAGTCAGAATTGACTCAACTGCACTTACCAACCAACCAACAATAATTCCATTGAAAATGAGATGTCTTTGTTCTGTTGATGATGCAGTATTAGTGTCGAATGTGTCTTGAGTCAGATTCTTATATTATGAAAGGAGATTAAGTAAACACAGATGGGGGAAGATAGATGCCAAACTGGAGAAAAAAGGACTTTCTCCCTGAGTTTGAACTTTCAGCCTCCTTAATAACTAATCAATTTTCTGTCAGTATGCCATACTTTGATTATTGTGATGCTAAAAGCTATGTCACTAATATTTGAATACCAACACTATTGCATGATGGAAAGGTTTCAGTGGAGCTTTCAGACTAAGAAGAAGAAGAGGCAGAGCACTTCTGAATGGCTGGCTACTGAAAACATTACAGATAGCAGCAGAACATTGTCTGAAAAAGTGCTTGAACATGAACCACTTGGGCGGGAAGGCATTAAAAATACAACAAGCAAAGAGTTTCCTCCTCAAAATAGAATGGACCTTAATGACATGAAAAGAGTAAATCTTGGGGAACCATAATTTTCTGGTGGGGAAAAACTCAAAATGTGAAGATCAGCTGTAATTACCCATTAGTAATCAGAACATGGAATGTAAGAAGTATGAATCTAAGAAAGTTGGAAGTCCTC
This sequence comes from Chrysochloris asiatica, assembly GCF_000296735.1. NCBI lineage: Eukaryota > Metazoa > Chordata > Mammalia > Afrosoricida > Chrysochloridae > Chrysochloris > Chrysochloris asiatica. Next base: position 4,555,151 of record NW_006408520.1, read on the forward strand.
AAAAATTAAATGGTACACATAAAGATGGATATCGTAGGCATTACTTAGCTGAAATGGACTGATATTATCTTTTTGAATTTGATAATAATATAACTTATTATGCCAGGAATGACAAATTGGAGAGGAATGGTGTCATATTCATTGTCAAATGAGTATTTCAAGATCTACCATGAAGTATAGTGTTGTCTGTGATAGAATAATATCCATATGTCTCCAGTGAAGACCAGTTAATACCACTACTATTCAAATTTACACAACAATCACTAAAGGTAATGATGATGAATGGACACATTCTACCAACTTCTGTCTGAAACTAATCGATGATGCAATCAAAATTCATTGATAATTGCTAAGGATTAGAATGTGAAAGACAGAAGCAAAGAGGAAAGATGGGTAGCTGGAAAATATGGCCTTGTTGATAGAAATGATGCTGGCTGTTTGCATGACAGAATTTTGTAAATCCAATGACTTATTCATTGCAAATCTCATTTTTTTAGCAACATAAATAGTGAATATACCTGTGGACCTCATGGACAGAATACACAGAAATAAAATCAACTGCATTTGTGGGAAGAGATGATGGAAAAGTTCAGTAACATCAGCCAAAACAAGGTTAAAAGGACTGACTGTGGAACAGACCATCAAATTAGATTATCAATGCTCATGTACAAGTGTAGTCTGAAGCTGAGTAAAATTAAAACAAGTTAACAAGATCCAAAATAGGACCTTGAATATATGTCTCTGGAAATTAAAGACCATCTCAAGAACACATTTTATGCATTAGACACTGATTACTCATGGCCTGAGGAGTTGTGGATGACATCAAAGATATCATAAAAGAAGAAAGCAAAAAGTCATTAAAAAAAAAGGAAAGAAATAAAAGACCAAAATGGAAGTCAGAAGAGATTTGGAAGCTTGCTCTTGAATGTAGAAAAGCTAAAGCGACTGGAAGAAATGTGAAAGTGAAATAGCTGAAAAAAATTTCAAAGGGTAGCTTGAGAAGGCAAAGTAAAGAATTATTATACTGAAATGTGCAAAGACGCAGAGTTAGAAAATCAAGAAAGAAGAACATAATCAGCGTTTCTCAAGCTGAAAGAACTGAAAGGAAAACAAAAACAAAAACAAAAAAACATAAAACAAGCTTCACGTTGCAATACTGAAGTATCCTATAAGCAAAATATCAAAAGAAAGCAGGAAATACCAAAAGAAGATAGAGGGTATACACAGTCACTGTACCAAAAGTAATTAATTGATGTTCCTTGTATGGCACTGAGGGTTAATGCACTGGTCTGCAAAGTCGATCTGAACCTCAAAGTCGGCGGTTCAAACTCACCAGATGTTCCTCAGAAACCTTATACAGGGCCGCTATGTCTCAGAACTGACTTCAGAGCACTTAATAGAGTCCTGATGTGGTGCTGTGTGATGATGTTCTGACTGCCAAGTCTGTTTGAACCATGAGGTAGGCAGTTCAAGCTTACCAGATGCTGCTCAGAATTACTATACAAGTTTGCTGTGGGTTGGAACTGACTCAATGACACTTAACAACAACAAAAACATTCATTTTTAGAGGTAGATTATGATAAGGAACCCAAGGTATTGAATAAAGAAGTCTGAGCTGCACTGAAGGCAAGAATGAAAAACAAGGCTCCAGGAATCTACGGGATACCAGTTGAAATGTTTCAATGCACTAATACAGCACTGGAAGCCCTCATTTATCTATACCAAGAAATTCGGAAGACAAGTACCTCATCAATAGATTGGAAAAGATCCATATTTTTGCCCATCCTAGTGAAAGATGACCCAATGGAATGTGGAAATCATTGAACAGTATCACTAATATTCATGAAAGTAAAATTTTGCTGAAGATCACTAAAAAATGGTTGTAGCAGTACATCGACAAGGAGCTGCCAGAAATTAAAGTCAGATTCCAAAGAGGAGGTGGAAATAACATTATCATTGTTGATATCAGATGCTTCTTGGCTGAAACCAGAATACAAGAAATATGTTTACTTGTGTATTATTGACAATGAAAAGTCATTCAACTGTTCTGATCATAACTACGGATTACATTGGAAATTCCAGAACACTTAATTGTCCTCATGAGGAATCTGTACATAGACCATGAGGCAGTCACTTAAACAGAACAAGGGGATACTAATTGGTTTAAAATCAGGAAAGAGGTGTGCCAGCATTGAATCCTTTCACTATATTTATTCAATCTGTATGCTGAGGAAATACTGTGGGAAGCTGGATTATATGAAGAAGAACATAGCATCAAGAATGGAGGAAGATTCATTAACAACCTGCTATATTCAAATGACATAATCTTGATTGCTGGAAATGAAAAGATTTTGAAATATTTACTGATGAAGATCAGAGACTACAGCTTTCAGTGTGCATTGCACCTAAATATGAAGAAAACAAAAATCCTTACAACTGAACCAAGAACTAGCATCTTGAGAATGGAGCAAAGATTGAAGCTGCCAAATACATCATTTTGCTTGGATCCACAATCAACCTCATGGAAGCAGCACTCAAGAAACCAAAAGACATATAAGTTAGGCAAAACTGCTGCAAAAGATGTCTATAAAGTGTTGAAAATCTAAGATCTCAGTTTGAGGAGACTAAGGTATGCCTGATTCAAGCCATGATATTTTCAATCCCATCATATGCATGTGAAAGGTGGACAATGAATAAGGAATACCTTAGAAGAATTGATGCATTTGAATTATGATTTTGGCAAAGAATATTGAAAGTACTGTGGACTACCAGAAGAGCAAACAAATCTGTCTTGGAAGAAGTACAGTCAGAATGCTCCCTAGAAGCCAAGATGTTGAGATTTTTGTCTCTCCTGCTGGTGTCGCATTGAGGGCTAATGTGCTGGACTGCAAGGTCGGTTTGAACAGCAAGTTTGGTGGTTCAAACTCACCAGGTGCTTCTTGGAAACCCTATAAAGGGTCACTATGTATCAGAACTGACTCAATGGCACTTAACAACAGCATCAACTTTGTACATATGGCCAAGAGGAACCAATCACTGGAGAAGGATATAATGCTGGGTAGAGGGTCAGCAAAAAAGAGAAACACTTCTAATGAGATTGATCAACACAGTGACAGCAACAAGGGACTCAAACATAACAATAGTGAGGATGAAGCAGGACCTGGCAGTGTTTCATTTTATTGTGCATAGAGTCACTATGAGTTGTAACCAATTCAAAGGCACTTTACAACAACGATCTCCCTAAACTGTGAGAAAATAAGCTTTTGTTTATTAAGGCCATCCTCTGGTATAATTTTTGTTATAGCAACAATAGATAACTAAGGCAGTCTCCAAGCTAATGTATGCTCTGAAGTCATCCTCTGAAATTGCATTGACTGATATTCTAATGGACAGTCACCCTGACTTTGTTTCTGAAGCAAAGTTCACTTGTTCATAATATATTATGATTTTTTAAATTCCAGAATGCATTAGGAATTTCCCCATCTATTTCATATTCTATGGAAAAGTTTGTATAAGATTGATATTATTTCTTCCATAAATATTTGGCATGATTAGCTGGAGAAGCCATCTGAACCTAGTACTTTCTTTGTGAGAATATTCTAATAAAACTGAATTTCTTTAAAGACAGGAAACTATTCTGATTTATTTTCATTTCCTTTTATATTCTGGAAATTTCTGGATTATGAGGGATTTGTCTATTTAATTTAAATTTCAAAATTCATAAGCATAAAGTTGCTGAAATTACCACCTAATTATCAGTTTAATCACGAATGATTTGTATTGATGTTATTTTTTCACTGATGATATTGAAAATTATGATTTTTCTTTCTTTTTTCTATTGATCTAATTTTGAAAAGTTTACAAACTTTATTAATGTTTTCAGAGAACATAACATGGATTTAGAGATATTCTCTATTAGACACGTATTTCTTATGCCATTGATTTCTGTATTCTTCATTATTTCTTTGTTCTTCTTTCTTTGCATTTGATTTGCTGTGCTTTTTTAAACTTTCTGAGAATGAAAACTTAGGTAATTGATTTTTAACCTTCTTGTTTCTATTAATTTCCTACTTGCAATTGTTTTAACTACATCCCATAGTTTGATATATATTTTTAATATCATTAGGCTCAAAATATTTTATAGTCTCTATTATAATAATTTTTGACCCATGGGTTATTTAGAAGTATATTGTTTAATATTTAAGAATTAAGCAATTTCTACTTATATCTTTGTCATTAATTATCAAGAGCTAATTTCCTCTAAGGTCAAAGCATATACTCTGAATTATTGAATTATTGATTCAGACCATAATCATTTTGGGTAAAAATTACAAATGCATTTGAAAATAATGTGACTTTTATTATTGCTGAGTTCAGTGTTTTATGTATGTCAATTGGATCAATTTATAAGTTGAGTTATTCAAATTTTTAAAAGCCTCTCAGATTCTGACCTTTTACTGTATCAGCATTTAGGAAAGTCGTGTTAAATTCTTGCATTCTGATTTTTTTAATTTTTTTTGCTTTGAACTCTTTCTATTTTTGTTTTATTTATTTAGAACTGCTATTGGGTAATAGAAATTTATGCATATAGTTGATTAATAAGTAAAAATATTCCTGTGTATTAGTAGTAAATTTTTTTCTACTTAAAATTTGTTTTGTTTGATAGCAGTAGATCTACATGAACCTTCTTGTGGTTAAGATTTGCATAATACATGTTTTCTTCTTTTGCTTTCATTCTCTGAGTCTTGTCCTTGGTCATAAAGTTATAGTTTAATACCTGTTAAACTATAGTTTAACATTTCTCATTCTTTCTAATGTAGTTGTTTTTGTTGTATACTTTTAAGTTGATTCTGACTCATGTTGACCCTCTTTAGGGTTTCTGAAAGGGGTTTGAGTTTGAACTGCAGATCTTACAGTTAGCAATCCTTATCCTATAGTGTCACATCAGGGGCCCTGTAATATGGTAAACATGTAGATATACACACACACAGTTCACATTTTCAGTCTTCAACTGTACAGTTCAGTGACACTAATTATGCTAATTATCTTTTTCAACCATCAGCCTTATCGATCCCTAAACTACTTTCTTTTGGCATTTTAGATATGTTATTCCACTGTCATAGGGCTTCTATCTTTAGGGCTGAAAAATCTTATGTTGTTCCTTTGAAACCATTTTTCTCTCCCTGGCTAATTTTAAGTTTCTTCTTAGTCTGGTTTTCAGCAGTTTTATAATAATGTGTTTTAGATTCCCTGAGCTTCTTAAGTCTGTTGGTTGTATTTTCCTTTAATGTTGTCATTACTCTTTCAAATTTTACTTCTACCACATTTTTCTCTTCTTTTTATTTTCTTTCTCTACTATAGAACATGCTTTTTAAAATTTTATTGAACTACATTTGAGTTCACTAATACATTCTCAGCTGTATCCAGTTTGTTGTTAATTACATTGAATGAGAACATAACTTTGGACATTGCAATTTTCAAGACTGAGAAGCCCATTTTTTAATAGATTCATTTTTATTGTTGAAAGTCTATCTTATTAAAATGTCTAAATTTTCCTCAATTTTGTATTTGACATACTTGTAATATTCTTTTTAAGGTTCCTGTCTGCTAATTCTAATAAGTTGGTCATAGGTGTACATTTTTATCTATATGTTCTTTAAGCATGCATAATCATTTTGAATGACTGCTAGAAATGATGTCTAGAGGTTCCAGATACATTATCTGCTACCAGTGTGGTTACTTTCATTCTTCTTGCATCCACCCACAAAAGGTAAGCTCTTCAATCCCTGATTTCTTAGGCTTATTTTTAATCTTACATTTTTTAACTTTTAGCTACAAGCCTTCCTACTGTTTTCTCTAGGCAACTTTTACTCTCAAATGTAACAACAACAACAAAAAAACCCTAATTATTTGAAATTGAAGTCACTAACAAAATGCTATAGTTATATACAGATATTTTAGTACTGATTTCATGTTTTGCTAAGTGCAGTCATATTGGTTCCAACTCATTGCAACCCTGTATAGGGTTTCCAAGCAGTGCCTGGGTGGTTTGAAGGGGTGATCTTGTGGTTTGCAGTCCAGTGCTTATCCTACAGTACCATTTCCAGTGTATCTTGAGGAAAATAGATACACAAATACAATTCAATGTGATAAGTGCCAAGGCAGAAGCAAGTGTAGAATATCATAAGAATTTAGAGAAGAGCTACCTCAAACACCCTGGAGGAGATGTTGTTACTAATACCATTGAGTTGGTTCTGAATCATAACATCCCTGTATAGGGTTTCCAAGGCTGTACAACTTCTAAGTGGGAGCAGAAAGCCTCATCTGTCTCCTGTGGAGTTGCTGGTGGGCTTGAACTACCCACCTTGTTGTTCACAGTCCACTGTTTATAAAATAAAGTCCCCACATTCCTAGGAAGTGATGGGGATACATAAACTGAGATGTGAAGTCCAATACAGAATTGGAAAGTTACAAGTCTATCCATGTAGTCATATTTTTACCTACAAGTAGAAGAGATGATGCTAAAGACAGAAGTCAGATCCAAATGCTGAAACCCTCGAATCTACATTTTGTTAAGGAGTCAAAACAAGAGCCACTAAAGGAATTTTGGAATGATCAATTTTGCATTATGGAAGGAATTCCACATGTTTATTAAATTCTCAATCATGAGTGTATAAATTGTCATCTTTTTGTTGAACTTTGTGTTGATAAAATTTACTTAGAGATGAGTACAAAAGATAAAAGCTAGAGCAGTTGACCCATGATATAGCCTCATTAGCATAAGAATTTACCAGTCACACTTCTATGCATAACATGTCTGACTAATCACTAAGCCCCATGAACCATAAAAAAAAAATATAATAATAATGATTTTCATGACAACTCTATGGAAAGCTACATAGACTATAGCAAACTTCAGCACATTTCATCTTCATACACTACTTCCAAAATATCATTTTGTGAATTTCTTACAAAAGACTATATCAAGGGACTACCATGAATTGGAGTCCTGGTGTGGTGCAATGGGATAATACACTGGACTGCAAGGTCCATTTCAATTACAAGGTCATTGGTACAAATTCACCAGTCACTCCTTGGAAACCTTTTAGAGGGTTGCTATAAATTGGAACCAACTTGATGACATTTAACAACAATAATAACACTATGAGTTAGAGAAAAATGTAAAAGTTGGATAGATCAAAATGTGGTGAAAAGTAAATTATGAGGTGTGTCCATGGATGTATTTTTCTGCTAGGATGCTAATGTACGCTATAAATTTCTAAATTAATGACTTTTTCATTCAGTAACAAAACAAAATCTTTGCTGACTCAAGATTTTTATCTTCTTTGCTCTAAAAGTTTCAGCACTCCTTCTTCTTGTTAGTTGCTTTTAACTTGGTTCCAACTCATAATGACCTTACATACAACAGAACAAAACACTGCCTGGTCCTGTACCATCTTCACAATTGTTGTCAAGCTTTGGCCCATTGTTACTGCCACATACCAATCAATCTCATTGTGGGGGTCTTCCTATTTTTTGATTACACTCCACTTTACCTAACCTGATGTCCTTCTCCAGGGACATTATATTGCTTTTACCAGGTTTGTTTAGCACAAAACAATAATTATTTTCTGGTAAGTAGTGATCATCAAGGTCTTGTCAAATGTAATTGGTGGTTTGTTCCAATATTTTTCCAGGTATGAAAGTTAAGAAGTCTTGGTATGGTGCTGTGGGCAAAGTCATTTAAACTGCAAGGTCGGAGGTTCAAGCTCACTTGCTGTTCCCTGGAAACCCTATACAGGGTTGCTATGGGTTGGAATTGACTCAAAAGCACTTCACAACAACAACAACATAAAAGTTAAAAATGAGAGTTCTGTGACCTAATGAGTTTTAAGCAGCATATTTATAAAGAGGAAAATATATGCATAAATTTTGTCTCTTCCTTGTTTGGGGTTAGAGAATTGTTGTAACAGCACCAGTTAATCAACAGAGGTAATAGTTAAAAAGTTAAGAACATGGAAATACATGATATTAAATTTTCTAAAATTGAAACAATTCTGATTATTTGAGAGAAGAATCTTCAAAAAGTTTGTGGAAAATGGAATTGAGATGATGGAATTTTTCTATGATCTTTCTGAAACCATATATCTATATATACAAATTAGGGAAATCTTCTAGTTCAACCAACCACTGGGTTATTGATGCCTTTCATTGTTTTGAGTTAGGTTGTTTTACAACTTTGGGAAGCAGAAATCAATCTGTAGGAATATTATAATTATGCAAACAATTCTCATTAATAGTAAAACAAGATTTGACTGGTAAAGATTTAATTGATTTCCCTTCCTCACTGTGAGAAAAGCCAATTTTACTTCTATTAAGTAAATTAATTTCAGCATTTCTAATGACTTGTAAATGTGTCAGTTCTTTGAACTCTTTTTTGAAATACTTATGACACTCTTCTAATTATTTCCTTATTAATTAGTGAATTATGTGATGTCTTTGATACATGTTTATTTTAGCTATCTCTGAGAGCCATAAATTCTAACATTTAAAAATTGATATTTAGAAACCTGTACTTCATTAACATAGTAATTTCCCAAAAATACTTGTTACTTTTATTAGAGAAGTAAATATGTTGTTAGAAAACAACAACAGCAATGTGGCATTGTTTAATCATTATGCATCTTTTATCACCACTGGACCAATAAACAACATTTTTATCAATGGAGAAAAGATTGAAGTTGTCAAGGACTTCATTCTTCTTGGATCAACTACCAACACTCATGGAAGCAGCAGCCAAGAAATGAAACGATGTATTGCATTGGGCAAATCTGCTGCACAAAACCTATTTAAAGTGTTGAAGAGCAAAGATGTCAACTTGAAGACTAAGCCATGGTATTTTCAATAACCTCATATGTATGTGAAAGCTGGACAGTAAATAAGGAAGACTGTAGAAGAATTGATGCATATGAGTTATTGAGTTAGAGGAAAATATTGAAAGTGCCAATGGCTGCCAAAAGAACCAATAGATTCGTGTAGGAAGAAGTGCAGCCAGAGTGCTCCTTGGAGACCAAGATGGCCAAGCTTCATCTCTCATACTTTGGACATATTGTCAGGAGGGACCAGTCTCTGGAGAAGGATATCATGTTTGGTAAGGTGGAGGGTCAAAGAAAAAGAGGAAGACCCCTAATGAGATGGATTGGCTAAGTAGCCACATGGATGGACTCAAGCATGGCAACAGTAGTGAGGTTGGCCCAGGATCGGGCAGTGTTTCATTCTGCTGTGCATAAGGTCGCTATGAATCAGTACCAACTTGATGGCACCTAACAACAACAATATTGGCCAGATCAAGTCTTTTCAAGATTAATATTAAAATATTTTATTCTTCTGAACTCAGAACCTTATTAGGCAATAATTTCATAATTGATCTTGTGCAGCACTGATGTATGCTTTTCTTTGATGATTATTTAATTTATCCTACATTATTGTGTTCTTAATGTGTCTATAGCTTTTAAATATAGGAATTTTGTAGTTGCATTAGTCACAATATAAGGCTTTATACATAGTAGAAATTTAAATATTTAGTGGTTTAATTCACTGATTTAATTAATGTTTAGAATGTTTGAAAACACCTGATGATATTGTTTATCTGAAAAACAATAATCTTTCTATAAAGTAATCGCAATTAAAAATAGAGCACTTTTTTTTTCAGTACAAAGTCTTCTTTACTTTTCCCATGAAGTTTATGTGGAGCAGACCTCGGTAAATGACAAAGTATGCTTTTTTGACATGTTTTTCCTTTATCCAGCTTAGCCCTTTTAAAATCACTCTGCTCTTTCTTCAACATCTTTCCTGGAAAATCTATATGGACCTTTGAGGTTCTGAGTTGGACTATAGACCAGGATTCCACACATTATATAAAAAAATTTACCTACTGAAGGAGAAACATTAAATTATTTTTAAAATCCCTAAAAAAACAAATGCCATCTAGTCAATTTTGATTTTTTGTGGCCTCAGAGTTTCTGAGGTTGCAGTCCTTGCAGATAACAGTCCAGTGCTCACCCTACAGCCAGCAAAAACCCTGTGGATCACAACTGGACAGTAGTTTATTCAGATGTATATGGGGTCACCATGAGTCAGAGCCAACAGTATGTCTTTAGTAGTTTGAACAATGCTTACGTCCTTCTCATTGTATAACTTATAATACAGAATGAGCATCTTTTCTATGCCTTGGAGAATTGTCATACTCTTCTCATAGGTTCTAATATTTTGTCCTTTACACTTTCAGTGCCCTGAAATATCTCTGAGAGTTCAATTACTTTCCTCACTTATGTGTACCTTCATATCTAAGGTCTCTTGAATGATGGCACTGTCCACGTTCTACATTTAGCTGTGTCTTCTATAATTCATTTTCTCATGTTGAATTGCAATTTCACTTCCAACATTGCCATTTTTCTTTGCTACATTTTCATTGGTGTTGGCCAATTCACTCTTTTCAGTATGCATCTTGTAAAATGTCTCTTAAGTATATCACTGGGAAACAAGCAGGTAACACAACTAAAAACTTTGTGAGAACTACATAACAGATGTACAGTGAGCAGTCATTGCCAGACCTTGAAAGAAGTGACCTAATTGGTCACTGAATGCAGTGCACATCCCTTTTGTTTGTTTGTTTGTTTAATGTAGTGAGTCACGAATTGAAGAGCCAACAAACGAATTTTACTTTACGCAATTTCTCAGAGCTATTACATCACGATTACTGAAATTTGAACTGTCTTGTTCGAGAACTGGTGTTTTATAACTAAATTTTGATAACTAAAATTTGTGCTCATGTCAACCATGCCTATAATGTTCTTATTTACTGAGAAAGAAAATTTGTAAGTAAGCAACTTATTTAGGAAAGTTCAAAGAAGACATACACAGAAAGATTTTTTTAAATGTCAGCATGGAAGAATGGCATTTTTTCCTCCTTATCCTCACCCCACCTCTATCACATCAGAGTAGAGTCTTAGGTAAATAAGATAAAGAAGACAGGATTTTGTTGCCATAATAATGTATCAATGCTAAGTTATAAGAAAAAAGTTTGCTGCCTTCATACACAATTTTACTTAAAAGTAAAGAAATTAAGCATCCTTCTTAAAATTGAAACTTCAGTAACCCTGAGCTGTGGGTTAATGCAATGCACTGCAAAGGTGATTTAAACCACAAGGTTGTCAGTTCAAGCTCATCAGCTGCTCCTCAGAAACCCTGTACAGGGTCACTATGGGTCAGGACCAACTCTACGGCACTTAACAACAACAGCAACAACAACAACATAGCATGTGTTCACAATAGAAGCAATATTGTCTTCCACAGGGTTTAAAATGTGTTTTGGTGGAAGAAAAAACATCAGGAGCCCTGGTAGCATAGTGGACTACAAACTGGGCTGCTAACCACAAGGTGAGCTGTTTGAATCTACCAGCTGCTCCGCAGAACTAAGATGAGGCTTTCTGCTCCTGTAAAGATTTATAGCCATGGAAACTCTATACAGGGTCTATATGAGTTGGAACTGACTCGATGACACACCCACCACCAACGCCTCCATATCAGAATATTTTCTGGGTTTTCAACCCCTCATAGAATAAAATTTCAATTGTTGTTATTAGTTACCTTTAATCAACTTAACTCCAACTCACATTCATGCCTCCTAGTACTCAAAATCATACAATCTAATACTTGATTATACCCAATTAGGAGAACTTGGAGGCATCCTGGTTCTGCTGTAGAATAAGCACTGGACTGCTAACCATTAGCTCCGCAGTTCAAACTCACTAATTGCTCTTCAGGAAAAAAGATGAGTCTTTCTGCTCCTATAAAAATGTACAGCTTTAGAAATCCTACACAGGGTCGCTTTGAGATGGAATAGAGTCCTGGTGTGGCACTGTAGGACAATCACTTAACCAAAAGTTTGGTTTGAACCTCATGGTTGGTGGTTCAAACTCACTAGTTGCTCCTCAGAAATCATACACAGGGTCACTAGGGGTCACAACCGACTCAATGTCACTTAACAACAACAACATGAGTTGGAATAGACTCAATGGCAGTTAATTTTGTACAGTTTTTTTTTTTTTTAATTTAGGAGTAGATCACCAAGCTTTTCTTTCTAGGCTATCTTAGTCTGAAAACTCTCCTAAAACCTGTTGAGTATCATAACAACATGCACTGATCCAGTGACAGATGAATGGTGGCTGTGCATGAGGAGTATTATCACTATACCATAACATTTCTCTTTCACAGACAAAAACACTTTAATTTTCAGTGTTTCTGGTGTTCTAAATTACAGTATACTGATTGTCTGGTAAAGTCCTGGTGTGGCGCTTTGGGTTAATGCCCAGACTGTAAAGCCATTTGAACTGTAAGGTCAGCAGTTCAAGCTTACCAGCTGTTCCTCGAAAACCCTATATAGGATTGTTATGGGTCGGAACTGACTCGACGGCACTTAACAACAATAACAATTGTGTAGCACTTTGGGATCAGCACTTGACTGTGAACTACAAGGTTGTCAGCTTAAACTCACCAGCTGATCCTCAGAAATCCTATACAGGGTCCCCATGAGTCGGAAGCAACTCCATGGCACTTAACAACAATAATATAAATGCACTGTACTTTGTACGTGTGTGTTTTTGTTGTTGTTTTTCATACAGTGTTGCTATGAGTCGGAATTGACTTAACAGCACTTAAAAGCAAAAACAAAATATTTGTAGATAACAGGAAATTTTGAATACTTGGTAAAAATCTTTAGAGGCCACAGAATATTTCGAGGCCACGCAAAATTCTCCATTGATTATTAAGATTGCTTTGCACATTGGGTGTCATTTTTGCTGTTGCCAAGTACTTGGCAAAGAGAGGAATGTTTGCATTCAATTCCTTCTTATTTAGATCAAAGGATAGTGTGTCTGTCATTCACTAAGCTCCAATGTGTGATCCCATATACTTACATATGTGACTTCATTTTTCAAGCCTTTCCTTTTTTGAACATTTTATTAGACCTCAGATATTTTCTAAACCTTGCTGAGATACCATCATGCTAAACCCAGAAATGTGTGGGAAAGTAATGAGGATTTTTTCCTAAATTCTCAACTTATTTTATTTATTCATTGTATACGACAGGACAGAAAAATATGACTTGTAGCCATCCATAGTGATAGAGAATGATTTTCTCCTTTCTCTTAAGTGTCTATTTGTTATTGTGTGTTGTGGCTTCTTCACTCAAGTCATCTCCCCCTTTACCTTGCATTGTGTCTGATGGAAGTGAGGTGGCTGATTTTAAATGCAGAAGTTGTGTCTCAGGAATAGAAACAAAAAGAGGAGGGGTTTCAGGTACTAGAAATACCTAATATATGTTAAATTTCAAGACACTTCCTGCTATATTACCTCTTTTTCTGGCAGATTTTCAAACCTATTTCTCATTTCAATGCTTGTGATAAAATACTTGGCATAATATTTTTCCCTAAAATATATAAATAACTCTCATATAACTTTTGTGGAAAAGGGCAACCCATTAGCATCTATGCGCAACTTTTTTGTAGGATCAAAGAGAAAAAGGAAAAATCTTTTAGTAAGAGTATGACATTTATTTATTCTCCGTTTTCTTTTCCTCTTGGATAATATATAGGGAAAAATTTTAAAGACAAAAAAACTTTAGTATTTTTGTGTATGTACAAGGCACAAGTGTATAAAACAGCAGAATCAGACAAAAATAATTATTGCTATGGTTACATTAAAAACATATTATTTGCTTGATTTCCCACTTAGGGTCCCATAATGTTAACTGTAATTATCAGGAGGAGTCCAATTATTTATCTATGACTTGCTTTTTTTTGCCACATGGCTTGTAGAAACAAACTAGGATTACATAAAATTGTCTGAACTCAATTTTATACTAGTTTTGTTCTATTTGATATATCATTAATTTAAGCATAATTTTCCACTAATAATAATTTCCGAAAGACATTGTCAGGGTCCTTCACATAAAATGTTCTTAACCATTAGTGGGCATGTTCAAAATGTGGGGACTTTGTTAAAACTAGAATTTCTGTTTGCGAACGACTGAAAAATCTGCTCTGTTAATAAGTGTCAGATAATTTGGATGCTAGTGAGAACTAAACTGTAAGAAATATTGAAAGAGAGAGACCTGTCATTATTCCAGTGCAATGAGAATCAAAGATAATATAATGAAGATGTAAATGTATAATCAATGTAATCAGATTGCCTGACTTCAACATTGGCACCTTCACTTTCTAAATGTGTGACCTAGGTTAAGACAAAAGAGTTCTCTCTGTACTTTAGATCCCTTATCTGCAACACAAAAAAATAGAATAAAACTACATCCAATGGGGTTTTGGGAGGATGCAGTAAAATAATGTTCTGAAAGTTTTAGCACAGTGAGTAGCATGCTGGAATTGATTTAAATCAGTTGATTAGCATTGGTTTTATTTTTGTTTTTTCTTACAAGTTCTGTATAATACCTTGTATTCCCTGAGGTTCTGATCCCATGTAAGAATACACCTTAAGGTGCCCTTGAATCAGTTTGTTAGAGCTAATTGCAAATAATTCTCAATTTCTTCCAGATTTATTCTGTCTGAATTTTAAAAGGCACAGACCTTGTCTACCGCTTTATTCCAAAGCAGAATTTTAAATGAATAAATAGCTAACAATTTATTGTGTAGGCAATTTTCCCTTATGTAGCTACACATCTCTGCATCTCCTTGTCATTATCATTACTCCCTTTGTTCTGCAAACATGTGGGTATGGAGCAGGAAGATTATCTTTTTACTTCAGTCAGCCTAAACATGTTTTCTTCATTGGACTGAGTCATGTGACATTATTAAATGATTTTATCACAACACAAACCCATAATTACATAGGCACATAGTATAGGCAGACATATAGAGTCTGCCCCTCAGCTGTTCTCGTTGTTGTTTGTACATCATGTGAGTTTTGAACCAAATAATAAATATGTACAGGAGTCACAAATCTCAAAGCAAGAAAGAGGGAAGAGTTTAAATAATCATGACGAGTGGTATCTCCCAACCTTGGTGATCAAATAATTCACTACTATTCTCACCAAGATAAGTGAATAAGGAAAGATAGTGACATTTTCCCACATGGAAATATAAGAAGAATGAAATGAGCAGGAGAAATTAATATTCCACTTGGTAAGGAGCAGGACAGGAGCCCTGGAAGCATAGTAGTTTATGTGTTGGCCTATGAACCACAGGGTCAGCAGTTTTGAATTGACTAGTTGTGTCATGGGACAAAGAGGATGTTTTCTACTCCCTTAAAGATTTTCAGCCTTCGAAACACTACATAGCACTGTCATGATTCCAAGCTGACTTGATGGCAGGGGCCTTTTATTTTTATGGGAATGTACAGGCAATTCACTGATAGGGTCCATAAATTGTTGAAATATTAAATGCAAGTTTGGATTTAACTAGCCTTTTACTATCCCTCTTACTTCTGCTATTTTCTTAACTTTGAAATAATGTAAATTTATGTCTTAAGAAATTGAACTTTGGGTATCCTACTTACTGCAACATAGCTGATTTTTTATTACACTTCCTTATCAGTTGATCAGTTGATTCTTTCAGTTGTTGTCAAGTGGATTCCAACTCATGAAGACATCACGTGTGCTTCATAGGGTTTTTAAGACTGTGGTTTATCAGATGTACATTACCAAACCTGCCTTCTGAGGTACCTCTGGGTCAGTTCAAACAATCAACTTTTTGACTAGTGGTTGAGTACTTAACCATTTGAATTACCCAGTTTCTTCTGATCAACTAATTGTTGTGTTAAATGCTGTCAATTCAGTTTCAACTTACAGTGACCTTGGTTAGGGTTTCCAAGGAGTGACTGATAAATTTGAACTTCCAACTTTGTGGTTAACAGGCCAGTGCTTACACTGCAGTGCCACACCAGGACTCCAACCAACTCATGTTGTCATTTTTGTTAAGTGCCATAGAATCAATTCCAAGTCATAGCACCCTTGCATAGGATTTCCAAGTGCTAG
This sequence comes from Chrysochloris asiatica, assembly GCF_000296735.1. Lineage (NCBI taxonomy): Eukaryota > Metazoa > Chordata > Mammalia > Afrosoricida > Chrysochloridae > Chrysochloris > Chrysochloris asiatica. The sequence continues at coordinate 4,571,199 of NW_006408520.1, forward strand.
GTTTGAACCACCAACCTTGTGTTTAATTGTTGTTGTTGTTGTTGTTAAGTGCCGTTGAGTTGATTCTGACTCATAGCGACCTTGTATAGGGTTTCTGAGAAGCAGCTGGTGCGCTTGAACCACCGACCTTGTAGTTCAAACGACTTTGCAGTCTGATGCATTAATCCACAGCACCACACCAGGAATCCCCCAACCAACTGATAGTATATTAGCATATAGTATACAGAGAAATATAAAAAATATTGAATACTTAAAGAAATAGATATTAGATATACAAAGCTATAATACAATATGGACTCATCAAAAAAAGACTTAAATATAAAAATGTCAACTAATAATATAATTGTTCTTGTTCTTAAGTACCAATGAGTCAGTACCAACTCACAGCGACCCGATGCACAACATAATGAAACACTACCTGGTCCTGTGTCAATCTCACAATCATTGCTACACCTGAACCCATTACTGCTGCCACTGCACTAATCTATCCCTCTCACTACTACTGTGTAATTCAGAACTTAATGTTGTGATATTGGACTTGCCTGTTACAAAAATTTGAATTATTTTGTTCTATATACAATATATAACCTTATTATCATCGTAAGCTTACATATAGCATATATGTATATATAAAGCTTTCCTTCTTGCCTCAGTAAATAGATTTGGGTAAAACTTAAAAGAGTTTTGCACTGATTGTAGACATAGAAGACACACTTTGACTGCATGAATAATTAAAAAAAAATTTTATGCACATATCAAAAGATGCAATATATCTAAATGTATGCTGAGTATGTGTGGCTTTGTAGTATAAACACTGGACTACAGGGTCAACTTTTCAATCTCACCATCTGACCCTTGGAAACACTACGTAGGGTCATTATGAGTTGGAATTGAATTGGTGGCACTTCACAACAACAACAACAACATGCTGTATATATATCCCATTTTATCATTTTAAGTTGACTAAATTCACCAATCAAAAGTAGTAATAACAATAAAGCTGATACATTATTTTCATACTAAAATAGTACTCTTCTGAAAGTTAATATAGGATACAAGATATAAAGAGATTCATAAATTTTCTTCCTTACAAGGGAGCATGTATTATGGATTGCTATGTACAGATAAGTTATCATGTAGCCTATAGGGTCATCAGATATTTATT
>NW_006408520.1:4572463-4573069 GCF_000296735.1 Chrysochloris asiatica
GGTTTCCGAGGCTGTAAATCTTTATGGGAGCAGAAAGCCTCATCTTTCTCCTGTGGAACAGCTGGTAGTTTTGAACTACTGACTGTGAGGTTAGCAGCCCAATTCGTAACTACTATGCTACCAGAGCTCATACCTAAATAACTGACTAATAGAAAACAATAGTCCGAATTAGGTTCAAGGACATACATGTGTATGAAATTTGTTTTGCTTCATTTTAAAGGAGATAGAGGAAGTAGTAGGGCATTTGTGAATTTGGGTTGTTAGCACACAGCTTTTGTTTTTCAGTGGCATGATTAAAAAGCTTTTTATTGAATTGTTAAACTTGATTTATCTCTACCAATGACTGTGCTTCTCTTTTGAAACTGTTGTAAGTATGTAATTTATGTTTTCATTTGCAATTTATTACTGTATATTTCTTAATTTTGGACCTCTAAGTATTATTATTTTCTTCTATCACATTTCTCACAAGGTTTCAGATCATCTGTCTTCTTATTAACCCCTCTAGCGTAGTGGTTACAAATTGGGCTGTGAACCTCAGGGTCAGCAGTTCGAAACTACCAGCTGTTCCGTGGGAGAAAGATGAGGCTTTCTGCTCCCATAAAGATT
>NW_006408520.1:4573329-4591479 GCF_000296735.1 Chrysochloris asiatica
AAAAAAAAAAAAAAGATCTACAGATTAAGAAACACTATGCAGGATCATTATGAATATCAGAGCTGATTCCACAGCACACCCTACCGTCCACCATATCCAATAAAGGTCTAACACCAGGTAGCAACCTGATAGACAAGTTTCAGACTAAGACAGACTAGGAAGAAAGATCTAGTGATCTACTGAAAATTAGCCACATTTCACAAAAGAATATTATCCTATATAGTACTAGAATATGAGCCCCCTAGCTTGAAAAAGGAATCCTTGTGTGGTGCTGTGGGATAAAGCACTAGACCACAAGATCATCTTGAATCACAAGGTCAGCCATTCAAACTCACCAGCCACTCCTCAGCAACCCTATACAGGGTCGCTGTGAGTTGGCATCGACTAGATGGCACTTAATAACAACAACAAAGTTGGAAAGCTTTCAATATTCTTTGCCAACATCATAATTTCAATGCATCAACAAACAAATCTGTTCTGAAAACAGTACAGTCAGAACGCTCCTTGGAAGCAAAGATGGTGAGACTTCGTGCCCAGTGCTTTCGACATGTTGTCAAGAAGGACCAGTTTTGGGAAAAGGGCTTTTTCCTTGGAAAATAGAGGGTCAATGAAAAAGAGGAAGTCCTCCCACCGAAAAGGATTGACACAAAGGCTACAACAATGGGTTCAAACATAACAACAATTGTGTGGATGGCACAGGACTGAGAAGTATTTTGTTATGTTGTGCATAGTCAGAGCCTACTCAATGACACTTAACAACAACAGGTTGGAAGGTACTCAGAATTTACAGTGACATTAACAAAGGGCATGACCAGACCTTCACCAAAGAAAATATACAATAGACCAATAAACATGAAGAAATGCTCACAATCAGTAGCCATTGCTGTTGTTTTTGTTAAGTGCCGTCATGCTGATTCTGACCCATAGTGACCCTGTATAGGGTTTCCAAGGAGCAGCTGGTGAGCTTGAACTATTGACCTTGCTGTTCAAACAACTTCGAAGTCTGACGCATTAGCCCACAGTGCCACACTAGGACTCTCAGTAGCCATTAGGGAGATGCAAACCAAAACAACAATAAGATATCATCTTAACCCACCATCAATAGGAAAGCTCAAAAAAACCCAGAAAACAACAAATGCTAGTAGGGTGTGGAAGGTATAGGACCCTCCAACTCTGCTGTAAAATGGTGAAACAGCTGTGGACAACATTAGAGCACTTTCTTGTTGCTGTTGTTTCTAAGTGCTATCAAGACACTTGCTGCTATTGTTAAGTACTGCTGAGTCGGTTCTGACTCAGTGGCCCTGTATAGGGTTTCAGAGGAGTAGCCGTTGGGATTCAGCTGCCGACATTGTGGATTACAGCCCAGTGCTGATCTTACAGCACCACACTAGGAGCTCATCAAGTCACTTAGAAACTTGTGAATAGAAATACCATACGACCCAGCAAACTCTCTACTTGGTATATAGCATCAGGATATAAGATCCATAACATGAATAGACATATGCACACCCATGTTCATTGCATTATTCACAATAGCAAAAAAAAAAAAAAAAAAAAAGAGACAACCTAGATACCCATCAACAGAGGAATGACTGAAGAAACTTTGACACATACACACAGTGGAATATCATACAACAATACAACAATGGTGAATCTGTGGAATCTGTGGAACACCACATAGCATGGAAGATTCTGGAAGGCATTATGCTGAGTGAAATTAGTAAATTGCAAAGGGTCAGATATTGTATGAGACCACTACTTTAAAAAGTCAAGAAAGGGGTTTTATTCTATAATAAACTTTCTATAATGGTTTCTGTGGATGGCAGGGAAGGGAAATTATTAAAAAATAAAATAAAACAGAGAGTGAAAGAAATAATGTATAGTTTGGTCTGGTCATTAATATTGTGAACTAAGTATATAAGACCAGAGCAAAATTTCATCCAGAATAAGCATTTCTTGTCATTACAAGAATATCTCAATGTATTTAAATATTAAAATTTGTATGGCTATATTTTCATGTTAGTTTTTGTGTGCCTATTAAACATAGCTTTTTGTAACCAAACTAGCATTCTGCGTTGCCTACTGAGATTATGCATTTATTTTACAGTGTTCCCAGTTGCTGAGACTGGAACATCAACTAGAGTGATGAGCTCTAGTTGACCTCAGGATGAACTAGATTGTGGAATTTGCAACTGCACAGAATTTACATTAGAATAGGGGCACCAATTAACAACAAACAAGCACATTGATTTATTATTTTACTAATTTCAATAAAATTACATTGAACACCTAATAATAAGCAGTCAACTCTGAAGATAAAGGCAAATAGAAAATGAACTTTGTAAGAGAGAACATAGAAATGAGTAAACAGGTAGATTTTAAATAATTATTTCAATATACTATGCTTTTTGAACAACTCTGAAAAGACAAAAATAAATAGTTGACCATTGCATATCAGAATTATCAATACTTTAGAGTATTGATATGTGAGCAAAATATGCCAGTACAATGTGATAAGTGTGCTTGTTCATAGGTAAGTGTATGAAATGAAGTACAGAAAATGAAGCAAGTAACTCAGAATGTTGGTCCTGAAAAGCTGTATAGATGATATTTGAGTAAGGCCTTAGGGGTTAGAGTTAGAAATGGAAAAGAATGATTAACTATATTTTAAGAAAAAAGTATATCCCAAACCACATATAATCAAAAAATTATGCTGTATTCAGATAATAAGGGATAAAATGCATTATTATAACCATATAGCTATAACACCACTGCACATTCATTTTCAAATTGTACAGTCATGTGAAGAGCTCAAAAAAATGCAGAATAAAAATTTCAACAACATTTCTATATTTGTTGTTGTCATTATGTGCTATGGAGTCAGTTTTGACTTATGGGTGGGTTGAATGGCTGACCATGTGGTTGCCAGTCTAGTGCCACATCAGGGTTCATTTGTGAACCTGAAAAAATTTTGAAAAAAATTATTCTATGCTAATTTTCCTTGAGGGAAAGAAAGAGAGTTTGACTTAAGAAATAAATGTGAATAGAAGAAAAAAAAATGAGTTAACCACAAATATACTCAACATTGTTGCTGTTTTTGTTGTTAAGTGCTGTCAAGTGGTTCTGACCCATAGCGACCCTGTATAGGGTTTCTGAAGAGCAACTGGTGAATTTGAACTGCCAACCTTATTGTTCAAACTGACCTTGAGTCTGAGTAGTTATCCTACCACCCTACACCAGAACTCCATAACTTAAATGTGTTATTCGGTGCCATCGAGTTGGAACTGACTCATAGCGACCTTATGCACAGCAGAACAAAAAGCTGCCCAATCCTGGGCCAACCTCACTATTGTTGCCACGCTTGAGCCCATTGATGCTGCCACTTTGCCAGTCTTTGCTGTGATTCTGGAAGCTATGCCACCAGTAATTTAAAATACCAGCAGGGTCACCCATGGTGGACAGGTTTCAGATGAGCTTCCAGATGAAGACAGACTAAGAAGAAGGAGTGATGAACTACTTCCAAATATTCAGTCACTGAAAACGTTATGAATAGCAGAGAAACAAATATAGAAAGAGATAAATAATGCCTCTTCGTTTATACAAGGAGCCATGGTGATACAGTGGTTAACCAATAGACGGTGGTTTGAATACAACAGCTGTGCTTTGGGAGAAAGATGTAGCTGTCTCCTTCCATAAGGATTGTTGTTGAATACCATTAAGTATATGTTCCGACTCATAGTGACCCTCTATAGGGTTTCTGAGGAGCGGCTGTGAGTTTGAACCGCCAACCTTGAGGTTAGGGATCCCGAGGTTATTCTACAGCACCACACTAGGGCACTAATACACCAGGACTCCCCCGTAAAGATTATTGTTGTTGTTAGCAGCAATAAGGCTTACAGCCTCGGAAATCCTACAGGACAGTTCTATTCTGCCCTATAGGGGCACGATGAGCCTAAATCACTTGAAGGCAATGGGTTTGTTTTGCTGGTTATTTATTTATGCACAATATCTTCATATGGCCAAAGATTCTACAAAGAAAACACATTAATACCTGACCAAATAGACTTTATTTTAATGGGCTATTCATAAATGATACTGCATATATATTCGTACATATTGTGTCTTAGAGAGAAAACGTACAGTGATAGTCTGCTCAGCAAACTTTTGTTTAAATCTCTACATACGATATGAAGTCGTCTGTCAATGACAGCAGAAGGTTCCAGTTTTTTAATAATGTTCTATTTAGCTGAGTTTTTACTTCTCTGAAGCTCACATTTGCCAGCCAGTGCTGAACTGAGCACAGAGGGTCGATCTTTGTTTAGTTAAATTCCCCCCAAAACACCAACCCACCCCACCCCACCCCCCAAGTCTCCAGGAGCTGTAGTGATGTCATATCCGTTGTTCAGGTCTCCACACCTCTCCCAGCAGTTACTCCCTTTCTCTCTTCTTGGGTCAAAACTTTTGAGCTGGGCGGGCTAGAAAACAGTCTGGGAGAAGGTAAACTGGAACACGCGGGCTGGAGGAACTTCAGCACCTCGGTCAGCACCCACTGCAGCCTAGTACACCCTCTAGGGCCCCCGGACTTCCAGCTCTGAGAATGCCTGCGGAATGATCGCCCCCCAGGGCGGCTGCCGCTGCTGCCGCTGCTACTTCTACTGCTGCCGCTGCTTCTGTTGCTGTTACTGCTTGCCACCACCGCCTCTGCCTCCACTGTGCTCTGACTGGCAGGCAGAAAGTGCAACTGACAAGAGGAAGGTCTCTGCAGTGAGAGTGGAGTGGCTACATAAAGGAGAGTAAAGAGGGGGCAAAAACCCAGATCAGAATGCAGGCGACGTCCAATCTTCTCAACCTTCTGCTGCTTTCTTTGCTTGCTGGATTAGATCCTTCCAAGGTATGGGCAATATTTTAACTCTTATTTGAAATAAATATGCAATGTGTAACAAACCCACCAAAAATCAAAATAAATATGCCAAAAACGACACGGGAAACAGCTTTTCCAGCTACCTCGTGGTGTCTGGCTTTACCCACTGCTTAGAAGATAACAAGGTGAACTACCGTAGGATTAGCTCCTAAAGGTAGAGTCTTAGTTCGAGGGGGGAGGGACCAGGAACGAATGTAATGTGTATGGGCAGCGGGCAATGCGGCTCTCTGGGGAAATGTAGCTTATTTTGTGTAAAACTGCTTTATATGCTTTTTTGAAATCGGACGGGTAATGCAAAAGACTTTGCAGATGAAACAATGCCATTTGTAAAAATATATTAGGAGATGGTGAACCGTTTCTTTGTTGAAAGCAAGAAAACGTTTACCAGCTGATCCTGTTCAATAATACTCCCATCTCAGACGTGCTGCGGTTTGTGTCCAAATCATTTGGGATGCTGCTTGTAACACACACGGCAAAACAGCAGAGCTATTACTCTGCTATGGCTGAGAAGCGGTTGATGAAAGGGGCTCGTGTTTGTTTGCTTCTTTCTTTTCATTAAGGAAATTAAGGGGCACTAAGGAAGTTCTGATTGCCACTGTGAAGAAACAGGAAGTGAGAATCCTGTCAAACTAAGGAGGGCAATAGGAAGGATGAGTTGTCTCATAACTGCTGAACTCGGAAAATTACCCAGTGCTAGCAATTAAAGTAAATGTTAATCTCTTTTGATGAAAAGGTGAGAAAATATGAAAAAAAATATGTTTAACGGTGTAAGCTTGATGATAAAGTGAGGCGATTTGAGAGCTTTAGCATTCTAAGAAAATTTAAATTATCTGGAGTAAAAGATAAGGCATTTGGGTAAAAAGAGTGAGAGATACAGTTTATTCATCATTTTACTAATTTAAAGCACCAAGATCAATTTGATACTAAAGAAAGCAAATGCTGTATTATAAAAACATTTATTTAGAATTTTGTGAAGTTATTTTTGAAACTTCACATCTGTGTAATGCAGAGAAATTAACTTTCCTTTCTTAATTCAATAAACTAAGACAATTCAATAATCTAATATATGGTTGGTTGACTATAGTAAAAACTTAGAATGCTCTCATATATACTAATTATATCTGTGAAGTTTTCATATCTGGGGAAAGCTGATGACAATAAAATCATTTTATTTTAAAGCTATGGTGGTACTGATATTGTCACTATGAAAGCTTCACACAGTGTGTGAATGCCATCTTAATGATTTGAATGGCATCTTTCACATACTAAGTGGTAGCTTTAAAGCATTTTACGCCCAGGTGAAAAGTGTTGATTTTGCTTAAATAGATAGCTATTTCCCTTTGCACCTATATTAGCATATTTCACAGTCAGTGGCATGTTACATTATTTTTCTTAACACATTCTACTATGCATCTTATTTTAAATATTCCTGGTAAAACATTTTTAAAAAGCAAAATTGATTACTGGTTTACTGAAGAAGAAACTATTTGATTTAAAGTGAATTTCATTATTGTTTAAACTGGATACATAGGAATGTACATTTCTTAACAATAACATATGTGATTGATTTGTCTGATATCTTTAATGCATAATTATCTTCATTGCCTGTATCACATTCTTTCTAAAACTAAGTGTATATAGACACAGTGGATCTTTTGTTAAGTACGAAGATAAATCACACAAAAAATAAAAACATTCTCAGTAATATTTTTTTCTAGTTTTGATGAACTTTTTTTCTGAGTATTCAATAATACAAAACTTTTCTTCAGATATAACTGACTGTTGGACCCAGATGAGCTCATAAACCTAGGCAAGGAGGAGATTGCATTAACTTTTCAAACTATCCTTTTTAGCTTCTCGATACTGCAATACAGTTTGAAAATAGCAGAAGTTGATGATTTGTTCTATACCACATATGGCATTATAGAGACTATTAAAATATTTATAATAAGCTATTTTAATATTGAAAAAGTTCTTTGGAATTTTAGACAAAATATTAGTGGAAAGAAAAAAAAAATTAGTAGCTACTTTTGTATGTTTTATTAAATGAACACTAATTACTAAATTTATTGCTTCTTCCCCCAAAAAAAAACTTACAAAGAGAACTATTACATTCTCAAAGTAATTGTTATTTTTCAGTTAAAAATTGGGATTTTCTCAAAGTTTATTTAATGTCATGACAATTGCTTGATATGTCATGCCAATTCAGATAGTAAAATTAGCATTCTTAGTATAAATTTTGTCTGGTGAAACAAATTTAAACCCAAGATAAAAGTATCACATAGACCAGTTTTGAGACAAAAAAAAAAAAATAGTAATTCAAGTGATGACACTTTTAAGAGTGCAAAAATTCTAAACAGTTGTTTCTTTTAAATGATATTATTGTATTGTTTTAATATTGCAGGATGGTATATTTCATAATCATATTTTCAAACAAATGTATTTACCTTAAAGTTGTCTTCTATATTATTAAACTTTATTTTAATAATAAACATGTGTAATCATACGTGGAATCACAAGAGCTAGAAAAATAGCAGAACTCTTAGAATTAAATATATTTTTAAGTATGGAATGGTTGCATATATCCAAGGTTGGAAATCTAAATCCTAGATGTGCTTCCTGTGTTTTAGTTTACCTGCAAAGGGAACACTTTACTAATGACAGTGGTTACTGTCAATGCTATTTATGAATGACTATATTTATGTTTATAATTTATTCCGTGATTGAAACTTACAGATCTTATATAACATTTTATAAAGTGCTTATGTATCGCCATCTTATGGTAAAATAAGTTACTTGACAATCAGTTTTATTTTTACATTCTGAGAATTGCCCAAATTCCTGTTTTCATAGGATGGATTTACTTTCAGCAAGCACTTACTTTCCTTTCATTCACTCAACATATCAGAAAATTGTCAAGGTTAGTATTTTTATTTCAGAAGAAAAGGCAATTCACTACAAATTAGTTATTCATATTTTTATAGAATTAGATTATCAATTTTCCTCTCAGAATTACATTTTCTTAATTAAAGTCTAATTAACAAGCTCCCAGTTTTAGTTAGAAAAAAACTCATGGGCATTTCACTTTGTCTATATTAAGAGATGTCAATTAATTTCATTTGCAATAGAGTCTGAATTGTAGGAAATATGACTAATTATTATTCAATAAGGAAATTAATAAAAAACAACAACCCTGAAACCTTGTATAAATTCAATTATTGCTCAGTTTTATAGAAAAGGGCTATTTCTGTGTAGGAAATTCCTGAAGGTGGCTGCTAGGTGGCATCTCTGTGCTTTTAAACTGAAGGCATCCAGTTCAGTTATGACCTTGATAGTACAAAGAGTAGACTTCGTTTTTGTTTCCAAGAAGATTTTTAACAGACCAATATTTGAGCATTCTCACAAAATTTTAACCCCCATGAATTTCTCTGTTCTGTAGTACTGATCTATGAAGAAAGGAGGAAATAAATACCGTGGTGCAAGTTCCAAACAAAATGTGTACACTAGAGTCAAACACTTTGAGAACAGTTAAAAACAGGTGGCATAGGCATACTCACACATTGCAATCACTGCTGAACTTTATAGCCATCATATTTTCCTGATGAAAGTAGTGAAAAATAGCTTATTAGGGGAAATCATGTTTATGTTGAGCAATCATTCACTATCTTCTTATTTTAAAATATATTAAAGAACTTGTTGCCCCTGTACTTACACACACCACAAGCATAAAAATAACAGTGATTCAGCAATAATCTCCAACATTAAACAATTCAACCAATTAGAACTTTGCCCTGAACAAAGCAGTTTCCTTAAAGCAATATAAACATGATAGGAACTCAGAATGTCAATAATTATATTGTACATTGTAAATTCCATTATTAATTCCAGTAATTAATAATGGAGTAAACTATGTACATGTACCCTCATGTTTAGTAATGTTACATAATTACCAAAGGCTAACAAAGCTAATGCTGTTCTTAAGTGTCACCGAGTCTGTTGGTATTCTGTTTGTATTCATAGCAACTCATAGGGTTTCCGAGGAGGAGCAGCTGATGAGCTTGAACTGCCAACCTTGCAATTCAAACAGACCTTGCAGTCTAGCTCGTTAACCCACAGTGCCACACCAGGATTCCAGAAAGCTTGTGTATAGACTAGGAAGCCATTTGCTCTTTCCAAACATAAATGGAATTCCTTGAATCTTTCACTTTTTTGACATATCAAAGTTCGTGGATATTTAATTACAGTAGTTGCCAAACTGAAATTGATCTTGTTGCACTGAGATTGTCATCTAGGAGAAGACAGGTTGATTTTAGGGAAATTGGCAGCAATCTCTGGTCTTGTTACTATTTTGCTTTTTTTCTTAATTTCGTATGAAAACAGTCAAAATAAGAACTTTAATTCATTGTATATAAATCTCCCTCTGTGTATATGTAGATTTGTTATTGTTGTTATGGCACCTAACAACAACAACAAATCTACCTGTGTAGAGGTAGATTTATGTACAATAAATTAGTTAAAGTTTCTTATTTTGACTGTTTTCAAAACTGTTTTAAACATAAATTACTGGCAATTTACCTAAAATCAACCTGTCTCTTCCTAGATGACATTCTCAGTACAACAAGATCAATTTCAGATTGGCAAGGACTGTAATTGTATAGCCACAAACTTTGATATGGTAAAAAGTGAAAGATTCAACGAATCCCTTTTATGTTTTGAAAGAGCAAATATCTTCCTAGCCTATTTTATCTCATTCTCCTTTACCCCATTAAACTTTAATTTTGCAAGAAGTAAATATTCTTTCTCTTGGCAACTTGAAAGAAATAAAATGGTGCTATTTTCCTTTTAAAATTATTATTCCCTTTAACACTGAAATAATTTTCTTTTAAACGTGACTATATGATTAAGGAGCTCTGGTAGCATAGTGGTTACAAATTGGGCTGCTAACCTCAAGGTCAGCAGTTTGAAACTACCAGCGGTTCCATTGGAGAAAGATGAGGCTTTCTGCTTCCATAAAGATCTGCAGCCTTGGAAACCCTGTGCAGGGTCACTATGAGTCAGAACCAACTCCACGGTACTTAACAACAACAATATGATGATTGGGGTCATGATGATAGGATAAGAACTGGACAGCTCATCACAATGTTGGCTGTTCAAACCCATCAACCACTCCTTGAAAACTCTATATAGGATTACTATGAGTTGGAATGGACTCAAGAGCACTTAACAGCAACAAAGATTATGATGACCAGGAGTCCTGGTATGGCACTGCAGGATAAGAACTGGAGTGCTAACTGCAAGGTTGGCAGTTCAAACCCACTAGCCATGCCTCAGAAATTCTATAAAGGGTAGCTATGATGCAGGGTCCAGTCAATGGCACTTAACAACAATGTGCTGATTGATGCTTTTGTTGGATGAGAAAGCAGCACAAGAGTGACAAGCAGAACAGACAAGAGTCCCCAGTGTCAAGACCCTACTTTGGCGCTGACAATGTGTATGACTTTTGCAAAGCTATTTAACTTTTCCTGATCTTAGTGTTCTAATCTGTGAAATGATGAAGCTGGAAGATCTTAAGCTTCATTTTGAAACACTAGAATGATTCTGTTTAACAATATGTGATCATTTCTCAAAATTTGGGAAAGCTTTATGTAGGGTAATGTGGCTTAAAAGATCTTAAACTATAGGTATGAGCCTGCCTACATCATATAATGAATTTATCATCTGTGTTTAGCATTCGAAACCATCTCTTCAATTACCTACTTCTTGCTGTACCACTTCCTCCACACTTCCTGTCTACACACCTGTGTTCAGGTTTCTGTTCATCCACCAATCATAAAATACTCCATTGAAAAGATCAATTTTCAACCTAGTGAGACTGAAAGCCAATGCATTACCTACTTTAGCTATAAGTCTTTTATTAATGAAAAGTTTTCTAGTGAAAAGTTATTTGCCATATCAAAGGATTTGCTTTTCACCTCCTCAGAATATTGAAGAGATGGCAGAACAATATAGGAGAGCTACTAAAACAAATAAACAAACACAAACATGGGTCCGTAAGTGTTACAAACCATTAAGTGCTAGACAACTAGCATAATGTTAGTGGTTTGAACCCACCCAGAGTCCTGACTATCTGCTCTGAAAGGCCAAAAACCTGAAACCTTATGGAACAGTTGTACTCTGCACACATGGATCATTGTGAAATGGAATCAGTTGGTTGGCAGCTAACAATAACAAGTTCAAAACCAAATTAAAAAAAAAAAAAAGTATCACATATTATGTAGCTGACTTTTCCTACTTAGAATTTAGTTACATTCTTAAGGATTTTAGCGTGACAATTATTATTATAAAAACTTCTGTTTTTGTAATAAGGAAATGTATGCATACAAAAAATGGAAGTGAATAAAGCTTACTTTAACTTAGAAAATAAAACTTGGCATTTGATTTACTCACATATTAATTAACTGTCATTTTACTTTCAAAACAATTAATTGTCAGAAATGAAATTAAGAAGTGGCTTCCTGTTTTTTGTTTAATGAAGCACACATTATCATGACAATATTTAAAATAAATATTAAAAATGCTATCCCCAAACTAATGACACTATGAAAACTGGCATCAAACTTGAAATCACAAGAATTAATTTTAAGGTCTAGTTGTGCAATTCTTCAGCAAGTCTCTTAAGCTCCCTAAAAACTCATCTTGTATAACTATGGAATATATATAACAATGAAATTAATGCAATTACTGATGATACTACACACTATAATATGTTCATTTTAACAACAAAAACATAGCATTTACAGCAAACAACCTATATCCAAATCTATAGCCTAATATACCATATATAATTGTTTCTGTTTTTAAGTGCTATTGAGTTGGTTCCTACTCATAGCGACCCAGTATAGGATTTCCAAGGAGCAACTGGTGAGCTTAGACTGTAGACCTCGCGGTTCAAACTTACCTTGCTGTCCGGTGCTTATCCTACAGTGCCACACGAGGCCTCCACTATACGTAGTTGTTGTTGATGTTAAGTGCCGTTGAGTAGATTCCGACCCATAGCGACCCTGTATAGGGTTTACTAGGAGCAACTGGTAAGCCTGAACCGACGACCTTGCAGTTAAAACGGCTTTTCAGTCTGGCGCATTAAGCCACAGCGCCCCACCAAGACACCACCATACATGTTGTTGTTGTTGTCAAGTGCCATCGAGTCGGAACCGACTCATAGCTACCCCATGCACAGCAGAACGAAACAATGTCCGATCCTGGGCCAACCTCACTACCGCTGCCACACTTGACGCCATCAATGATGCCACCTGGCTGATCCATCTCGTTGGGGGTCTTCCTCTCTTTCTCTGACCCGCCACCTTACCCAGCATGACATCCTTCTCCAGCGACTGTTCCCTCCGGACAATATTTCCAAAGTATGAGAGATGACGCTTAGCCATCCTGGCCTCCAAGGAGCACTCTGGCTGCACTTCTTCCAAAACAGATCTATTGGTTCTTTTGGCAGTCCATGGCACTTTTAGTATTCTCCTTCAAAATCACAACTCAAAGGCATCAATTCTTCTATGATCTTCCTTATTCACTGTCCAGCTTTTGAATCCATATGAGTTGTTGTTAAGTACCGTGGAGTCGGTTCCTACACACAGTAACTCTGCACAGGGTTTCCGAGGCTGTAAATCTTTACGGGAGCAGAACACTTTATCTTTCTCCCGCGGTTTCGAACTGCTGACCTTGAGGTTGGCAGCCCAACTCGTAACCACTACGCTACCAGAGCTCCTTACCACACACTGCTGTTGTTGTTATTAAGTGCCCTCGAGTCGGTTCCGCCCCATAGCGGCCCTGAACAGGGTTTCCAAGGCTATAAATCTTTACGGGGGCAGAAAGCCTCATATTTCTCCCACGTAGCAGCTGGTAGTTTCGAAGTGCTGACCTTGCGGTTCACAGCCTGATTCGTAACCACTACGCTACCAGAGCTCCTTACCATACATAGTAGGCACTCGATAATAAAATAAGCCTCTCTTGGTCTTTCAGTCATGTTGTTTTCTCTTTTCAGCTTTTGGAAAAGTGAAAGTTATCAGCATGGGTTCTTAAAATAAGCCCATAAATTGGGTCAAAACGCCAATTTCAATTTGTCATCTTAAAATTTACATAATAGTATAAAAAGGCACAATAAAAAAGGCACCTCTTACAATTTTCTTAGGAAAAAATACAAGATATGAAAAGCGATTCCATATTTTCAGCGTTAAATCCATTAATAGAAGTTTTGACCTAATGTAAAGCTTCTATAATAACAAATTAACCTCTAGTTTATATAAGACTTACTAACATAACTCAGGAATATAAATATGATTTTAAAGGATATTGTCTGAAAGATAAAAACCTAAAATTTCACAAGAGATGACAGATATGCTATAAGATTAGGAATAGGAATATATTCTAATTTCTAATTCTTCAACTACCATTGGAATTTCTGTTTGTCCTTGATAAGCTGATAGATACCTATTTTTCTAATATAACATGAGGATCATTACACTGATCTGATGAACAGCTCTGCTATGTAAATAAATGTGTTAATGCTCATAAGGCCCTAAATAATATTAAGTCAATCTAAACCATCTGGCATTCTCTCGAGACTTAGTTAACTGAAGAGCCCGACAGAGACACACAGCATGGTCATCAACTAACAGGACCATACACGGAGAGACAGTGTTAGGATTGTACAAGGTGCCATGTCTAAGTGCTGGGCACTAACACTTTGTCAGGTCTTCATTAGTCTGATTTGTATATATTAATTTGTTATTTGAACTAGATTACTCCTGTCACAGGAGACCAGAATCGTGAATAATAACTCACTAACAGACTGTTCTACATGAATGTTTCTAAATGTTATTGTTGTTAAATCCATTGAGTCAGTCTGACACAGAGCAACCAGGTATAGGATTTCGAAGGAACTGTTGCTGGATTTGAACTGCTGACCTTGTGGTTTGCAGTTCATTGCTTATCCTACAACACCACACCAAGGTTCTGTCTTTTAAAAAGTCAAATAGTTTTGATTTGCTTTTTAGTATGCTTTTAATACCAAAAAGGTCCCATATAAAAATACATTTGTGGTGGCCCCCAAAAAAGTATACTTTTTTTTCTGTCACCCATATTATATATATATATTTGTGGGAGAAAGATGTAACTTTCTGTTCTTGTAAAGATTTATAGCATTGGAAACCCTAGGCAGGGTCACTATAAGTTAGAACCAGCTTGATGGCATTTACCAACAGCAAATTAATCCTTGTGAAGAGATTGCAGAGGGAATGGACATATTTAAAGAATTTATCATCAAATAGAATTGCTTTTTGGACCAGGCTGCTAATGGGTTTCCTGTGTTTTTGCAAAGTATATTGTTGGTAAAATAATTTAAACTCTATCTAATTCAATAATATTAATAAAAGAAGGTAAGGCAGGAATTTTCCTGGAAAGGCAGCTGTTGTTAAGTGATGTTCAGACGGTTCTGACTCATAGCAACCCTCTATAGGCTTTCCAAGGAGTGGCTGGTTAGATTTAACCACCAACCTTGCAGTTCAAATGACCTTGCTGTCCAATGCTCATCCTATAGCACCACGCCAGGATGCCTTAAAAGGCAGGGGGTCTAGGAAAAATGACCATCGTTAGGAATATTAATTCACCACCCTTTGTCTTGGATTTCTCTCTCAATTACTCAGCTTATCTTGATTTTCCTTCTCAACAGAAACTTCTACAAAATCCTTGACAAAGTTTTGACACCAATTAGTCAGTGTAATGACATTCCGGCTGATGTTGCTCATATAGAAGCAAGTCCACCTGAGTAACATATGAGTTGATTCTCTCTTTTCAACCCATATTGTTAATACAAAGGTTGGAGCAATATATTGAAACAACACAATATTTATAACAGGCCCTCCTCATAGGTAACTAACGATTAGGAAATGTACCATATTTCAAAAGCATTTGCACAGCATATCATAATGAAGTTTATCTGTGGAACTTTAATAGGTAGTAAACTCTTGGGTGTACGTATGATGGGGTGAGATGAGGACCTCTAACCACAACTTACCCCCAAAAGCAAACCCATTACCATCCAGTAGGTTCCAGTTCATAGTAGCCCTATATAAGGTTTCCAAGACTAAGTATCTTTATGGGAGCAAACAACGTCATCTTCTCTCTGCAGAGTAACCTGGTGGTTTTGAACGTCCAACCTTGTGATTAGCAGTACAATGCATACCATGTCACCAGGGTTCCTTATCTCATGTTGTTTTTGTTAAGTGACTATGAGTTGGTTCTGACTCATAGTAACCCAATTATCCTACAATGCCATACCAGGACACCTCTGTAAACATGTTTTTGTTGGTTTTAGGAGTCATTTCCAACTCATAGTGAAGCGATTGGTGGGCTTGAACCACCAACTTTGCAGCTAACAATCCAGTAATTATTCTACAGTGTCAAATCACCATGTTGTATTTGTTAAGTGTCATTGAGTTGGTTCTGAATCATAGCTACCCTGTATAGAGTTTCCAAGGAGTGGCTGGTTAATTTGAACCTCCAACTCTGCAGTACAAACTGACCTTGTGGTCCAGTGCACATCACCACAGAGGTGTAATTTGAAAAACACTACTAGTTACTCAAAAATGTTGTTGAAATAAAAAAAATAGGATTTTCTAAGAACATTTTTCTTTTTCTTTCTTAACTTGAAAAACAAGGTGTTATAAAACACATATCACAGGTATGCCTACTGTCTACCTCATACCAAGTATTTAGAAGAATAAAAATAAGTTCAGCGAGAGGATCACATATGCTGTTATATGCATGTTTTTGCCTTTCCTTGGAAAACTCTTTCCCTCTTCACCATATGTACAAATCTTACCTATATTTTAAAATACAACTCAAATGTCATCTCTTCCAAACAGCCTTCCCTGGGACTCCTCACAAGCCAAGAGGAAGTAAATCCTATAATCTAAGAATTCCTGTAAGGCAGAAACCAAGCTATTGATCTTAAAGAATGTAGTGATAATTATGCCTTGCAAAATTGTTGATAAATTCCTTACTTCTCACTCCACCCTATTCCATCTTTAGTACTATTTTGAGTTGCAACTTTCTGGGGTACTTCAGCTTTAATACTCATGTGAGTTAATTTCAGTTTATGACACTTGATAGAAAAAGATATTATCATATTCCATGGTATAGTCATAGTATCCAATTTATTTATAAGGTGTTATAACTTAAAATATTTTTAAAATATATATTTTAAAAATATTAAAAATAAATATTCTTTTGAATATTTTCATTTATATAATATCTTAACCTTGTTTAATAAATCAATATATCACCTCTACTTTTCTAATTTTTTGTACTGAATTTTCTTAAACAATAAACAATTTAAAATTTCTGGTGAAATGATTCTCATACTTGTTTGCATACACACTTTATGATAGTACCATTGAAAGTATAGAGAGTACACTGGCTGTGTAGGATAAGCACTGAACTGTGAACCACAAGGGTGGGGGTTTGCACCAACCAGCCACTCTGTGGGAGAAAGACGAGAATTTCTGTTCCAGCAAAAGCCTTGGAAACCTTATATAGGTTCGCTCTTAGTCAGAACCGGCTTCACAGCACTCAACAGTAACAACAGCAGCCATTGAAAGAATGTAAAGTTGGCTCCATATGTGTACTTCATTAGTATATTAGCACATTATCACCAAACAGAAAAAATTTTTAGTGAATAAAAGATATAGTAGTGTTAGTGTTCTCTAAATGTTTCATAAGTAACTTTGGAGGTTAAATTGCTCTGAAAATAAATGCCAGTAATAAAGTTGTTTAAACAGTACAAGTAAACAACTATCTAGATAACCCCAAAGGGAGAGCATAAATTTAATAGATATTCCTTTTTATTTTCTGAACTAAGTTGCAGGTGTTTAAGAAGCATTATCCCATGATGATTTAAATAGCATTACTAAAGGGATCAATTCCAGATGGCAGAATTTCTTCAGATAGAGATTCAGGATTGGAAATTTTGATTCACTGGCACAAAAATGTCATTGAGAAATATTGCTTCACAAAAGGCTACATCACTTCTGGAAATGTGCCTATGACTGTGTTGTTATTGTTGTTAGGTACCATCAAGTCGATACCGACTCATAGCGACCTTGTGCACAGCAGAACAAAACAATGCCCGATCCCGGGCCAACCTCACTACTGTTGCCACACTTGAGTTCATCGATGCAGCCACTTGGCCAATCCATCTCACTGGGAGTCTTCCTCTTTCTCTGACCCTCCACCTTACCAAACATGATATCCTTCTTCAGCGACTGGTCCCTCCTGACAATATGTCCAAAGTATGAGAGACGAAGTTTGGCCATCCTGGCCTCCAAGGAGCACTCTGGCTGTACTTCTTCCAACATGGATCTATTGGTTCTATGGGCAGCCCATGGCACTTTCAATGTTCTCCTCTAACACCATAACTCAAAAGCATCACTTTTTCTACAATCTTCCTTATTCACTGTCCAGCTTTTGCATGCAGGAATTGTATATCTGGAAATAGTTCCAGTGGTATATTTACACCTCCATATGTCCTGTGGCATTGTGACTATATCTTAGTGCATATCACTGTAACGCAAAACAAAGTAAAATATTATTTGGTCAATAACTACTAAGGATTTATAATTATATTAATTATTTCTATAATGCTCTTAACTCACAGTCCACGTGTGTACTGTGGGTTAACGTGCTGGAATGCTAGGTTGCTTTGAAACATAAGGTCAGTGGTTCAAACTCACCAGCTATCTAGTTGGTTCCCACTCATAGCAACCCTAGGAGAGGCTGGTGAGTTTGAACTGCCAACCTTGCTGTTCAAACTGACCTTGTGATCCAGTGCTTATCATACAGCACTACACAAGGACTCCACTTAATGCTATAGACATATTCTTTTCTGCTCATGTAAAGGTTAACAGTTTGAATTTACATTCTCTCAGAAGAGAAAGAGGAGGCTTTCTACTCCCTTAAAGATTTACAGCCTCAGAAACTTTCTTTTCATTAATTATATAATTCATATATAACTAAAATACAAAGAAGAATTGAGAGAAGATAAGCATTCGTTTATACATCAAGGAGGGTTTGAAGTCAGGTTCAATATGCGTCAGAATTGACTTGGTGGCATGCAATAACTACCACCACCACCATGTTTTTGTTGTTGTTGTTGTTGTTGT
>NW_006408520.1:4592309-4598208 GCF_000296735.1 Chrysochloris asiatica
ATTATGCAAACCTGCCTCCTGGCTGCCAGCTCTCAGTCCCTCTCTTTCCATGAATCTAGAGTCCTCATCTGCTCCCTCTCTCCATGTCCCCATCTCTGGTGTCAATGCTTCTCTGGATAAGGTCCCTCATTCCACTTTTTCTCTTCTCCCTAGATGGTCCTAGAATCCTCTGTTTCTGGACTGTAAGATTAACTATTCCTCTGTTTTTCTTACAAAACTTCCACCTTTATAATTGTGAGAGTTGCAATTAGTCATGATAACAATTACTCACTATTGAATCATAAGAATCTTATCCCTATCTCTTTTCAGCACACCCATCTATACAAGATGAAAACTATTCAGTGGGGACTCTATCTTCTCCTGCACAGTCTTAAACTAAAGTCCCTCTTGAAAACTTGTAAGCCAGTTACTGTGTACCTTTATCAGCCACCCACCCACCCCCTGCCATTTTAGGTAGCCAATGTCTACATTGCCTGTCCATATCTACCCTGTACTCTGGTGTGGCGCTGTGGGGTAATGCGTCAGACTGCAAAGTCATTTGAACTGCAAGGTCAGTGGTTCAAGCTCACCAGCTGCTTCTTGGAAACTCTTCTATACAGAGTCGTTATGGGTCAGAATCAAATCAACAGCATTTAACAGTAAAAACAACTACTCTGTATACAGAGAGGATTGCATTAATATTTAATGTGAAGACTCCTTTCCCTCTCTGTTGCTATTTTGATCTACTACCATCATGAGTATAGGTCAAGTTCATCAAATTGTAGCTATTTACCCCATTTCCCTTATAAATTTTTTTTTTTTTAATCGTCCTCTAGTCGAGTTCTGATTATCAAGCCATTGAGGCTAGGTCAAATGGGTACCATCTGCAAGTTTGGGTGTTCTTGTGTGTCTCTCCTCACTTCATATCAGCTGGATGCTTCACTCTCAGCTCTAGCCCTCTGTGGCTATGTCCTTGTCCTTGGGCTCAGGAGTCCCAAGGTCTTACCACACTTTGGACCAACTAGCCCTTCCTCTTCTCTCTTTCATCTTCAGGTCAAAGGGAATCTATGGAACATGGTTGAACTCTGCCTATTTCTTCATTGCTGCCTTTCCTCCTCTTCCACTCACCATTAGACCAATGTGGTTGCCAGCAAACTTACATGCCTGCTTATGTGTTCCCTTTGAGTTTCAGTCTTAGAGGGTAGCGACAGATTTCTTTTGACAGTCCATGGTACTTTTAATATTCTCCTCCAACACCATAACTCAAACACATTGATTCTTCTATGATCCTCCTTATTCACTGTCTAACTTTCACTTGCATATGAGGTTATTGAAAATATATGGCTTGGGCAAGGGCACCTTAGTCTTCAAACTGATATCTTTGCTCTAGAACATTTTGAAGAGGTCATGTACAGCAGATTTGCCTAATGTAATAAATTATTTAATTTCTTGACTGCTACTTCCATGACTTTTGATGGTTGATCCAAAAAAAATGAAGTCTTTGACAACTTCAATATTTTCTCCACTTATGTAGATGTTGTTTACTGGTCTAGTGGTAAGCATTTTTGTCTTTACATTGAGATGTAATCCATACTGAAAGCTGTGGTCTTTGATCTTAATCAGTAAGTATTTTAAGTCCTCTTCACTTTCAGCAAAAAAGGTTGCATTATTTGCATATCATAGGTTGTTAATGAGTCTTCCTCCAATTCTGATGCCATGTTTTTCTTCATATAATTCAGTTTCTCAGATTATGTGCTGGGCATACAGATTGAATACGTATGGTGAAAGAATAAACCCCTGGTGCAAACCTTTCCTAATTTTAAACCATTCAGTGTTCCCTTGTTCTGTTGGAACAACTGCCTCTTGGTCCATGTACAGGTTCCTTAGAAGCACAATTAAGTGTTCCAGAACATTCATTCTCCACAATGTTATCCATAGCTTTTCATGATCTACATAATTGGAAGCTTTTGCATAGTCAATGAACAGGTAATCATCTTTCTGGTATTTTCTGCTTTCAGCAAGATCCATCTGACATTAGCACCATAGACATATTATTTTCTGTGTCTGAAAATATTATAGGGTGGCCTGGTAGTGTATTGGGCTACTCGTTAGAAGTTGGGGTGCTAACCACAAGGTCAGCAGAACCAGCTGTTCTATGTAAGAAACATTAATCTTTCTCCTTCCATAAAGATTTATAGCCTTAGAGGGCCTATATAAGGATGCTATGAGTCTGAACCAACTCCACAGAACATAACCACCACCACCACGTGTAAAGATTTACAGCCTCAGAAACCCTATCCAAGGTTGCTGTAAGTTGGAAACAATGCATTGGCATAGGATTGGTGAACATAAACATATTCTATTCCTTATACCAGGTTGAATACTAGACACAGAAAGGAAATAAAATTATTCTAGTATGATCACTGTATATCTTAAGTCACTATAGGGATAAGCAGGAGGAAACATATAGAATTATGACGCTTATGCCAAGAGACATTTGTTGGAATATAATGACCCATAACTGGGGAGAAGATATTTGAGACTGAGGAATCAATTGAATGGGACAAATCAATAATTTACTTTGGTGTCAGATGCCATCATTCTCTTGTCAGTCAATGCAAGAAAAAGCTCCAAGTCTAAATATTTGTCCTGAAACAAAAAATGGAGTAAGACTTTAAGAAATGATAAAAAAAAGTTATGTGTGTTTATATGTAGCATGGCAATGAACACATTCATATATAAAAAGAAGAGTTGAAAGAAAATAAATATTTATTTGCACATCAAGGAGAATTTGAAGTCATTACAGATTAGTCATATGTTTGTCAACACAGTTTAAACATTTCACATAGAATAATGTGAGATCTGGTTACTCTTTTTTTTTTTTCATGTTTTATTGTGAATTATGTGATAGTTTACATGGGAGAACATTAGTTTTACATTTATCCTTCATTTCATTGCCATGGTTACAATCCTCTCCATGCATCATCAAATAATCAAAGGGTATACCCTGCAAGCCTGCATATCTGTCATGAGCACACAGTCCCTCTCCCTCTCTGGGTCTACAGTCTTCAGCCATTCCATCTCTCCACATCATCATCTCTGCCTCCATCTCTGGAGTCACTGTTTCTCTGGGTAGGGTCCCACACTCCCCTCTTCTCCCTTGATGGTCCCAGGGCCCTCCGCTCCTGGACTGCAAAGTCATCTCCTTTTGCTAAAAAACATCTGCCTTTACATTTCCAACCCTCATAGTCAGTCTTGATAACATTATTCACTACTGTACCACAAGGGTCTTATCCCCATCCCCTTTCATCAGCCCCACCTGGTTACTCTTTTGTTTCTAACTTTTGCCACTTGTTTTACCAAAAAAAACTATTAAAACTATACTTACTCCAACTTAATTTTTTATCTCCTAACAGAGCCGGTAGTTGAAGGAAACAAGCATCCTTTTGCTACTTTTCTTTCTTAAATTGCATCTTAAGTTTGCAGAGAGTCAGGTAATAGAAATTCGATTTCATTTTGTCCATTTATGCTTAATCATACCTATTGAAAAAGGTAAGTTTCCTATTAAGGAACTGAACCTTAAAAATATTATTTTAACATATAAAATGAGAATAAAGGAAGAGATACACCATACCAACAGAAGTCAATCATAAACTAATTAGTAAATTGAAAATATTTATTTATTGACTGATTTTTTAGCTGATTACTAAATTCAGAGTTAAAAAAGTTTGAGCTTAATTTCAACTCTGCAACTAATTAGTTTTATGGCCTTGGGAAACTCACTAATTTTTTGGGGGGTGTTTCCATTTCTCATGCACAAATCAGGATGTTCAATTAAATGTTCTATTTTGATGAATCAGTCTAAAATGGAGTGCAGTTTGGTGGAATTCTTACCACTTAACAGCAACACCCTATCTCTGGTTTCCAAGGAGCAGCTGGTGGGTTTCAGCTGATTTTGAGTTTGATTCTCCCTCTCCCTGTGAACATAAAGAAAATCATATAAGGTCTCTGTACTGTTTTTCTATCCAGTGTCCAAGACTCATAGTCTATACCAGACTAAAAATACATCTGGAATTAAGTTATCATGATTACAAACAGCAAAATAAGAATCAAATAAGAAAATACATGTATAGATTTAAATACTTAATCATGTACGTCTATCTCCATTTGTTATCAATTTATCAATTTAACTGGTGGTGACAGTAATGGTGTATCGTTGAGTCAGTTCCAACTCATAGTGACCCTATATAGGACATTCTGAGGCTGTAAATCTTGTCTTTATCTCACAGAGCAGCTGGTAGATGCAAACTGCTGACCTCAGGCTAGCACCCGGGTAACCACTATGGTACTAGGGCTCCTTACAAATCTATCTACTATCTACTTCTATGTATTTAGCTAACATTTTCAGCAAATGGGCTCGAGTTTAACAAGTTAGGATAACACAGGACCTAGCAATATTTCATTCTGTTGTGCACAGGGCCACTATGAGTCAGAACTAATTCATCAGCACCTCAAAACAACAGCATTTTAATCACCAAAACATAAATTATTGAGAAGATTCACAGAATATGTCTTATCCCAATAGCTCTATGATATCACTGTAATTATTAATGCCTTATTCATGTCTTGCTAATTTGGGCCCCATGATAGTGGCACTGCAAATTCTACCACCACCACCATATAAGGAAATAATTATTAATACTCAGTTATTAAAATTATTCTAAAGGCTTTGATAGCAAAGGTATTGTTGCAGTGTCCCCCCCACCCTCCATATAAATGTTCTACTATATTTTCTTATGATTATAAGATGATTCTTTGTTAAATTGGTCTACAATTTGACATTAACTAAAACTTTCTCAATTTCATGATGAATTCAATTCTATAGGCCAATTATTTTCTTCTTTCATGATACAAAATTTAAGCATCATATGAGGAAGGAGCTTTCATGGCATTATAGGATAAGCACTGGCCTGCTAATCACAAGGTTGAGAGATAGATAAGGCTTTAGGCTCCTATAGAGATTTACAGGATTGGAAACACTATATGGGGCTGTTACATATAGGTATTGATTTGATGGCAGTGTTGTTGTTTTTTTCTGAAATAAGAGGAGTTTCTTTATCCTATCTAATTTTTTAAAATCTCTTTTCCTCCCTTCCTCTTTTCTTCCTTCCTTCCATTATTTGTTTCTTACTCCTTTTTCTTCCACTTTCATTTTCTGTCAAGGAAAAACTATACGTATATGTAATAAATCTTGATCATAATGTTAAAATTTGAGTCAAAAAATCGAAACCATGTAAAATGTGTTGGCATGTTATAGAAAGATAACAAATGATTTGTGTGAATCTGCTAAAAAAGAATGAAGCCTATCACCAATTTTATGACATCCATATTATCAGGGTCTTATGGTGAAATATTTTCCATTCATTTCTTGAATGTCTGTCATATAGTTAGTATTATATAAGATATATGGCTATAGCATTGACAAATAAGACAAGAGTTATTGCTTTATGGAGCGTGTGGTCTTACTAAAACAAACAATAAACAAATAAACATGCAAAATGTATAGTACATGAGATGGTAATACATGATGTTGTTGTTGTTGATAGGTGCCATCGAGTGGGCCCCAACTCATAGGCACTAACTATATGCATAACAGAATGAAATACTGCTCAATCCTGGGCCAACTTCACAATTGTTGCCACGCTTGAGCCCATTGATGCTGCCACTTTGCCAGTGCAAAGTGGGGTTTTCCTCTTTTTCTCTGACCCTCCAGCTTAACAAATATAATATCCTTCTCCAGCAACTGGTCCCTCCTTATATTATGTCCAAAGTACTAGAGATGAAGTTTGGCTGTCCTGGCCTCCAAGGAGCAATCTGGCTGCGGTTCTTTCAACACAGATTTGTTGGATTTTTTGGCAGC
>NW_006408520.1:4598829-4619849 GCF_000296735.1 Chrysochloris asiatica
TCAGTGTTAAGTACTCCGGAATACTCATACTTTGCAATGTTGTCCATAGCTTGTCATGATCCCACAGTCGAAAGCCTTTGCATAGTCAATAAAGTACCGGTATACATCTTTCTGATATTCTCTGCTTTCAGCCAAGATCCACTGGACAACAGTAATGATACCCCTCAACCCATGCCCTCTTCTGAATCTGGCTTGAACCTCTGGAAGTTCTCTGTCAATGTATGCAGCCATTTCTGTATTACAATTAGTAAAACTTTACTCACATGGGGTATCAAAGATATTGTCCGATGATTTCCACATTCCACTGGGTCACCCTCTTTGGAATGGGCACAAATACAAATCTCTTCCAATCAGTCAGCCAAATAGTTATCTTCCAAATTTCTTGGCAGAGATGAGTGAGTGCTTCCTGTGCCGCCTCACTTTCTTGAAAGATTTCAAATTTTATCCCATCAATTCCTGGTGCCTTGCTCTTTGCCAATTCCTTCAACGCACTTTGGACTTCCTCTTTCAGTATCTTTGGCTCTTGATCATATGCTACCTCTTGAAATGGTTGAACATCAACCATTTCCTTTTGTTACAGTGACTCTGTGTATTCTTTCCATCTTCTTTTGATGCTTTCTGCATCATTCAATAATTTGCCCAGAGAATCTTTCAATAATGAAAGTCAAGGCTTGATTTTTTTCTTCAGTTCCCCCAACTTGAGCAATGCTGAGTGTGCTCTTTTTTTTAAATTTTTATTCCAGATCTTTGCACATCTTGTTGTAATCTTTTACTTTATCTTCTCAAGCTGATCTCTGAAATTTTCTGTTCAGCTTTTGTACCTCCTCATTTCTTCCATTTGTTTAGCATCTGTATGCTGGAGAGCAACTTTTAGTGTCTCTTCTGACATCCATTTTGACCTTTCCTTCTTTCTTATCTTCTCAATGATTTTTTGCTTTCTTCATGTATGATGTTCTTGATGTCACCCCACAACTCTTCTGTTCTTCAGTCTTTAGTGTTTAATGTACCAAATCTGTTCTTCAGATGACGTCTAAATTCAGGTGGGATATATTCAAGGTCATATTTTGGCTCTCATGGACTTGTTTTCATTTTCTTCAACTTCAGTTTGAATTTACATATGAGCAAATATGATGGTCTTTTCCACAATCTGCCCCTGGCCTTGTTTTGACTGATGATATAGAGCTTTTCCATCGACTCCTTCTGCATATATAGAAGTGAGAGAGGCAATATCATACAGTGTGGTGCAGACACATGGTCAAAATCAGCCTCTTGGTAAATATGATACTTGAACAAAAAAAGAAGAATGTGAGGAAATTTTCCGTGTTGATTTCTGGAAAACGAATGTTCCAAGCAGAGGAAATTTCAAGTACAAATTCAGTTTTTAAAAAAAGAATGCATCATGTCATGCTTGAGAAAAGGCAAGAAAGCTAGAAAACTTTAAGTGGAATGAGAAAGAAAGAGACCAGCAGAAACCCAAATCCGTGATTAAATAGGTCAGACCATGTGGATCTGTAAGTTAAAATAACTGAGGGAGTGACTCTAATGTATCAATTCTTCTGCAGTCTTCCTTATTTACTGTCCAACTTTCACATGCATATGTCGTTATGGAAAACACCATATCTTGAGTCAGGCAAACCTTATGGACTGGTATTAGTGTGTTTCAAGCACAGATGTGACATGATCTATGTACGCTTTGAAAAGTTCACTTTGGCTTTTATGTAAAGAATCTATTTTTGATGAAAAGGGAAGAGGTAAGGTGACTAGTTGAGCTAAAACCACTATATGCACTATATGAGTGTTGATGGCATTTGTCAGTTAATTAGAAATTGAGTCTCAAAGAAAGGAGTCATGGAGGACTTCAAAATGTTTGGCTTGAGCAACAAGAGGAAGATATGTTTAGCAAGATGGAAAACATGGAGAAAGGAAATCAGGAATCAAATTTGAATGCTGTTGATGTTGTTGTTATGTGCTGTTGAGTTAGTTCTGATTCATATCGACCCTCTATAGGGTTTCTGAGATGCAGCTGGTGGGTTTGGACTAATGACCTGTGGTTCGCAGTCCAGAGCTGATCCCACAGCACCACATCAGGAGTTCTTTTGGGCATAGTAAGTTTGAAATATATATAAAACATCCAAATTGATTTGTTGAGTAGGCAGTTGGTACTTGGAGTTCAGGGTTAAGGCCTTGACTACATATACAATTTGGGGCGTCATCAATATATAGAAAGAATTTAAACCTATGAATCTGGAGAGTATTGCAAAGAGAGTACTTGTAGGTATAATAGTAATCTGACTTGTTGTTGTTGTTAAGTGCCATTGAGTAGATTCTGACCCATAGCAACCTTGTAGAGGGTTTCCAAGGAGCAGCTGGTGAACTTGAACCACTGACCTTGCAGTTCAAACTGACTTTGCAGTCGGATGCATTAGCCCATAGTGCCATACCAGGACTCCCTAGTAAACCTCAAATAGTGAGAGGTAAAATGATTAGGAGAAACTAGTTTTTTTAAAAAAAGTATAAAGTCTTGAAGTAGGAGGAAAATTAGGAGCCAGGATTATCTTAAAAACAAAACCTCATATTCAATTGTCATTATAAATGGAAATCAATGATGCTCTGGCAACTGTTTTTGGTAGAGTGATGGCAGCAAAATTCTCATTCTAAAGACTCATTAAAGAATGAGAGAAGAACAATTGGAGACAACAAACATACATAGCATTTTTGAGGAAGTTTTCTAAAAAAGAAAGAGAAACAATACTGTGTCGAAATTCTGAAAATTCCTTTGTAATTTTTTAAAGTAATATAAAAAAGTTGTGTGGCTGAATGGTGTGGAATCTATTGGCCTCAACAAAGCAACTGTCCCATGTCAAAGAGAGCATATTACTTTAATCCCACCAAACATATACAGGACAATAGGGTTCCCTTTTTTTTCTTCCATATATCCTAAGATCAAAAATTAAATGTAATTTTAGGATACCATATGAATGAAAATGAATATGTATTTGCTGTATTTAGAATTTTATTCAGTTCTAGATTATGCTTAAGTATATATGCCATACATATGGCTCTCAATATATTATATGATGTCTTTCTTATTATCCAAAAATCATAAAAGAAGGAAAATGTGCATTTAGCTTAATTTGATTAAAGCAAGAGGAAAAATATTGCTTGACATTTTTCATTTTCCTTGGTTATGAGATTACATGACAATAAAGAAAAAGAATGTGCAATGTAATGTTGACATTGAACTAAGATTGTGGAAATGGTCAAATTAAAGTATATGCCTATGTATGTGTACATGTGTGTGTTTCTGTATGAAAGTGTAAGAACTTGATTTGGTAACTATTACAGCAAAATATCAGCAGTCAAAATATCAGCATCACTTGTATGTGATGATTTCTGTATTCTTTTGGGTTATCTCTCTTTGGAATGGGTACAAATATTGATCTCTTCCCTTATGTTGGTTAAGTAGTTGTCTTCCAAGTTTCTTGGCATAGATAAGAATTAGAAAGCAGTTCCTCCAGTGCTGCATAAGTTTGCTGAAAAAGATTTCCATTTGTATTCCATCAATTCCTAGTTCCTTGTTCTTTGCCAATACTTTCAATTCACCTTGGACCTCTTCCTTCAGTATGACTCTTGATCATTTACTACCTGTTGAAATTGTTGAAGATAGACTTCTTTTTTTTTTTTTTTGGTGTAGTAACTCTGTACATTCCTTCCATCTTCTTTTGATGCTTTCTGCATCATTCAATATTTTGCCCATTTGTTGTTGTCGTTGTTAAGTACCATATTTCCAGTAGAGACTTGAATTTTTTTCTTCACTTCACTGAGCTTGAAAAAATGCTGAACGTGTTCTTCTCTTTTGGTTTTCTAACTCCAAGTCTTTGCACCGTTCATTAAAATATTTGACTCTTTCCCCCCAGGAAATTAGTGTTAAAAAAAATCACTTATGTTGTATGTCTTATTTCTTGACTAACATACCTTAGCTAAAATCTGCAGCCTAACAATGATCATTCAGTTAATCTAATCCGATTTTACATAATCCCCATTTTTGTTTTGAGAAAAAGACCAAGCAAATATAAATTTTCCTTTCATTAAAATGTACCTTATTCCAACCTATCTTTATAAACCTGACTATTTTTATATTATTATCTTATACAGTGGTGTTGAAGGGTGTATATTTATGGGGACAATGGATAGGTAAGAAATCAACAAAAGCCATTCAAAGCCAAAAAGCTATGACCATGGGTATAATCCAAGGGCATAATTGTTTAAAAAGAAAATAATAATAATAATAATAATAATAATAATAAATGATGATTTACCATGAGAGTTGAGAAATTGTTGGTGGAAGAACACAAAAATTTTCTTTTATAGCTTTAATAGCTTATAGGTCATCTCTAAATTCTTGAACATCAGTTATTAGTATTGAATATACCCTTGCATAATGTAGAACTAGACACAGAATGAGCCCTAAGGTCCCTTCCAATTGTGAGATGTATTTCAATTCAACAAATTTTGGATGAGCACTTATTTAGTTCAGGTCTCCTAGATGGTAGGATCTTAATTTGTTCCAATTCTCCAATTTGCTATGCTCACTTTATACCCATGTTCCATTTTATATTTTTTTCAGAATCGGAGTAAGTGCTTAAGGCAAGGAGAGTATACATATTTAAATTTCAATTGACTCGATCCCAGCTTTTGAACAAAGTGGGACATCTCAAAGATTAATTGAAGATAAGTAAAAATGACATAAAATCAGTTACCATATCATCAGAGAACTTTCCCAGCTGTTACAGTGAAAATGAGGAAAAGTTTGGTTTAAAGCCCTAAGTAAATATTATTGAATTAGAAAGTATTTAAAAATATTCCATTTTAAATAAGACTGCTAATTGTACACCTATTGAATTTTGGTGTGGCACCTTAGGACAAGCACTGGTCCGCAAGATCTGCTTGACCAGTTGCATCAAGGAAACCCTGTAGAGGGTTACAAAGACTCAGAACCAACTCCACAACACTTAACAACAACAATTTTTAAAACACATACAAGTATAGTTTGTATAACTACTATTGAAATATCCAGAAAATAAAAATTCTCATTTACAGTTACCAAATTTTATTTAAAGTGTATTGACAGCAAACAATTTATGGAATGTTGTTTTAAATATAACATTATGTCAAATCATAACCCTATCAATGGCACTTAACAGAAACAACAGATATTTGCTTCAAAAGGTCTTTGTCCCCAATATATTGTTCCTACTAAAAGTGTAATTTACCACCAGGCCAAGTAAATCTACGAATAAATGTGTAAAGAATTTTAAGATTTTCAAGTCAGGAAGAATTGAAAGGTTAACTTTCTTGGGATCCATCATATGCAAAACCTTCATCATTTTTGTAAATTTGGGGATAGTATAGTGGTAGAATGGAGTCCTGGTGTGGTGCAGTGTGTTAATGTGCTGGACTGCAAGGTCGGTTTAGTCTGCAAGGTCAATGGTTCAAGCTCACCAGCTGCTCCTAGGAAACTCTATACGGGGTCGCTATAAGTCAGAACTGACTCGACCGTACTTAACAACAACAATAGTGGTTGACTGCAGGATTGACTTGAAATGCAAGGTTGGCGGTTCAAACTCACCAGCTGCTCTTCAGAAACCCTACACACTGTACCTATGAATGGAACAGACTTGACGGCACTTAATAACAACAATAGTGATTAAGGGGATCACGGTGGCTCTATAAGATAAGCACTAGACTGAGAACCACAGGACCAGTGGTTCAGACCCATCGTCTTCTCTGAGGAAGAAAGATGAGGTTTTCTGCTCTCACACAAATTTACAAACTCGGAAACTCTATACAGCATCGCTATATGTCTTAACCCACTCAGCGGCATTTAACAACAACATAGTGGTTAAAGGAGACCTGGTGTCCACAAAAGGAGTCCACAAAAGGAGCTCTGGTAACGCAGTGATTATGAATTTGGCTGTGAACCGCAAGGTCACAGTTCGAAACTACCAGCTGCTTCGCGGGAGAATGATGAGGCTTTCTGCTCCTGTAAAGATTTACAGCCTCGGAAACCCTGTTCAAAGCTGCTATGGGTTGGAACCGAATCGATGGCACTTAGTTCGATATGAGCCAGAACCAACTTTATGGTACCAAACAACAACAACAATATAGTGGCTAAAAACTTGTGATCTAGAGTTAAGTTTTTCCAATAGAGTCTACTCATTTGCTGTGTAACTTTGAGAAATTATGCAATTTCTACAAGCCTCAGTTTATTTATGTATAATTTCAGGATATAATGAAATTTACTACATCTCATAAAATCATTGTGGGAAGTATATGAGGTAATAATTTGGCAATATCCAAACAGAGAAAGAAAGAGAAATCTAAAAACACTATACCAATTGTAGTCTAATACGTAGCTTTATTAAGGACATTTGTATTTTTGCTAGCTTATAATGATCTTTATTTAGATTACCGGTTACATAACCACTCTCCATTTGTGCTTCCCACAAGGAGGAAAAGGTGTCAGTCCAACTAGAAATGAGCAAGTTTGCCCTATTCTGGACATTTGTCCAGTGACCAGATGGTCACTACAATCCACAGGATTCCAATAATTCTCCTGTAGATAATAGCAAGTCAGAGTCCCTTGAGTAGTAATTTAGCACAAAATGAAGTAATTTGAAATTATCTAATTATATATTATGGAAACTTATTTTAAAAGACTAATAAAAAACAAAACAAACATAAATCATCTATTGTAGCCTAATCTTGATTTAGGGGAATTTTGTATTTTAATCTAAAGTTACTTCTTTGTCCTCTTCATATAATAATTTTCGAAGAATTTTAAATGCCCTATGCGAATTTAATAATGACCATATAACAACAACTTTCCTTTTGTTACCCTTGTGGCAAATCCTTAGCAGCTTTCTTCTCTTTCCTCCTATACTTTCCATCCTACGTTGTTCTTTTTTTTTATGCTTTATGTGGTTTTTACTTTTCAGCTCGCTGTATATAGGTTGCACCATTCTCTTTGTCTACTGAATATTCTTTCCTGATGATAGTTCTTGCTGAATAATACATTCTGTTGGCTTCCTCTTATTTTTGTTCTCTTTTTCTGATGATGTCTTTCTGTATGGACGTAGTACTTTCTTGAAAAGCTATTGTATTAACTTGGTGTGCTTCAAACATTGTAGTAAATGGTTTTCATTTTCTATGGCAGTGGTGATTTGTAGTGCCAAATGACATTTTGCTGTCTAGAATGGGATTATCTGTATTTCCAGCAGCATGGATATTTTGGCAAACACAGTTGGCTATAAGTCAGAAAATTACTTAAAAAAGCTGTCTCCTTATTAAAAAAGCAAAGTATTTCAGATATTTTTTGTGTTCCTCTAGCTACAGCAAAAAAAAAGTCATATTTTAAATACTGAAAATGACTGTAAATGATTTTACTGTTGGTTTGTTTTTCTTAATGTCCACAAGATGGTTGCTTGTTTTTCTATACAGGTAAAATAATCAGTAGACAAATTATTTTAAATTCATTTTTTTTTAAATTACAAGTATACATGTCAGTTATCCTGAAAGTTGATCCTGTCAAGGTTAGATTAAGCCAGTATCTAAAATTAAAAAAAAAAAACAACCAAAAACAAAAAACCAGAAACAAAATAATCAGTTGACAGGACAGTATAGGTCTTTATCACTTGCATAAAATAAGTGTAATGACATCTTTACAGTAGCATAAAGAAAATCATGGAAAGAGAAACAACATTGCAGTGTTTAAAATTAAAGAAAATGAGTATGTAATGGGTGCAGCTGAGATGGCTGAAGACTGAGGCTTCAGTGACTATCAAGTTATAGAACTACTAGGTGATACCAAAATATGTACACAGTCTGGTAAGGAAATTGATTTTATACAATTTGTTTTGTGTGGAAATACTCAAAGCCCTAAAGCATCCATTTGCTGTTGTTCAGAGCCACTGATCGGGTTCCTACTCCTGGCAACCCTGTATAGCATGTCCAAGAACTGGCTGAAGGGTTTGAACTGCCGAATTTGTGGTTAGCAGTCTAGTCTTTTGCTTACAACACCATACCAGGACTCCAAAAAGGACCTATTTATCCCATTATTAAATCATGTATCCATGCACTAATTTATTCCACAAATTGTTAATGAGGGAAATGATAGTAATCAAAAAAGTATAACACACCACACCCAAGAGTAGGTGAAGATATCTGAGTTATAATTACTAAGTTTGATAAATACTTTATAAGCATATAGCATGTTTTAGGAAATAAATTATTTGTTAGTGGTCTAGAACCTCTATATGTTATTAAAATGAAAAGATTAACTATTGGAGACTCAAGAAAAGCATCATATATTGCAACATAATTTGGGTCCTGAAGGGGAACAGAAAGAGATTCTGAGTAAATGAACTCAAAACTTTGTTTGGTAGTAATCTTTTGTAAAAGTGGATGGTATAGGCTGTGTGCTTTCAAAACTCCTGGGAAAACATTACAGCAAAGCACATTTATTTTCCATCTAATCCTTTTAACCAAACCTTCAATAATAACACATTTTCTTCAGAATAAAATGCAGCATTACATTTTAGAGCCTTCACACTTTTACCTCATCTCTCTTTCTAGTCTCCCTTGACATTTTCACTGTAGCCCTACCAAACAATAAACTATTTCCACAACATCTATTCTTCTATTGTCTTTATTCCTTTGCTTTATGTTATTTTTTCCTAAGAAGATCTATCTTTCTTCTCTTTAGTTTTCAAAGTCTTCTCATTCTTCATGACGTCACTAAGCTATTCTTTTCTCCCCTAGACAGAATTAACTTTCTCTTCCATGGCCCTCTAACACATCATTTTTATTTCTTATATAGCATTTAAACAGCTCAATCTTTTAAAGCCATTTGTGGATGTGTTAGATTCCCTCATGAGCTGAAGACCAGAAATTCAATCTTCTTTATTTTTGCAACTTCCCCAAGGGAAGCACGCTGAAACCACTCAATAAGTGTTGGTTGAAGGAATTAAGACTGATAGATTTGCAAAACAACTTTCTGTGGCATATGTAGCATAAATTCAATAAACAAAACAGCTTTCTCTCTAAGAGAGAAGTATCTAAACTTTTTAGCATTGAGATGACTTTAAAAAAATAAAAATTTATGAAACAGAGCATAGACATTCCAATAGTAAATTCAAAAAAGCCTCAGTTTTGGATCTTTAGCATAAAAACAGGAGTCATCCTAGGTCTATAACTTAGACTAAGTGAGTTGTCCTTACTGAGCATTTTGTATTTCAGTGCAGTCATCTGAAAACTAAAGGGGTTGGACTCAATAATTTCTGAAACATATTTCAGACCAGCATCCTAAGGTCTAACCTCAAAGTTAGCCAATAAAAAGTAAAAGACATTTCAGCCAGACAAGATAATTCACTGGAAAATTCTATTGATTAAGTAGCAAAAGGTCAGTGTTTTTAATGTCATGATCAATGCACTAATTTTCAGTTTTTACTACTTAAATGCATAAAGCATAGCAAAGCCTACAGCATTATCATAAAGATATTTGGTATTCACAAAGTCATAGTTTCCAACATAAATCCAGGTTTTCAGTAGTGTTCTGGAAAGATCACAGAGACATCCTCTACCAATAGAGAAGCACTTGATATGTCCAAGGAACATTAGGTATTACATCACCATTACTTTCTCAAAGAAAACAAAGCAGTCAAATTAAATGTCAGGTACTTGAAACAGATTGAACAATAAACTTTAAAGTATATGAGTTATGTCACATTATTACAGATCTACAAGGAGTGAAAATAAAAAAAAATTGTGTACTCAACTGTGAACAAAAAAGTGGACTGTAAAAATTGAGCAAAATTTTGGTGAAAAGTGTGTTCACACATATATTCTAAAATTCTTAAATTGAAACAAAATCAGCTTATCATTCTGTTGTTATTGCTAAGTGTTGTAGAGTTCTGACTCATAGTTGATTCTGACTCAAGTGACTTTGCAGTTCAAATCAACCTTGAGGTTAAGTGCTTATCCTATAGCGCCACAAAAGGACTTCTAGCACATAAATTCCTAGAAAGAAAGCTATTCCTTTATTTGTTTTTGGAATGAATACTCCCCATGTTCCTTATTATTTATAATAGTCTTACCAAATTGATATTTACTGTAATTTCTAGTTCCTGAATTGTAATGCCATTTTGTATATTTTCAGGTCACAATGAAAGCAGGTTTGATGGTACTACATAAGCAATCTAATACTGAAAACAATACTAGAATATTTCAATTAAATAACTTATTCATTTCAACTGAGCAAGCATTTATATTGAATACAGAGAAATTTTGTTTCATGTCAACGAAGAAGCTTTCTGCATTTCATTTTGGCATTTCTGCATCTTTGTAAATCATTATAGATGCAGTCTGGTGGCAAAGGTCTCTCAACTTACGAAAATGAAACTGTAGCATTGTGAAGTTTCCACAACCATTTTATTCATAAATAGTCATTTCACAGTTTTCAGAAAGCCCCTAGAACCATCCTAAATTTCTAATGTCAGAGATATCCCCCATTTATGTCTCTTGTTTTGCCCACATGCAAGCAATCCCTGTCATCTCTGCAACATCAATATAACCTAAACCTGTCTTTTCCACTCCAATTTCCTTGTCACTATTGTATCAGGGGCTCATTACCTCTCTCCTGGACCTAGTGATAGGAATATCTCTTTCTGTTTTTCTGCTTTGGAAACTCCATCTTAAACTTTAATTTTCAGTTTTTGTTATCTATACTTCCTGGGTTTGCTTTATTTCCCTGCTATCCTCCCTAAAACTCTATTACTCAGGAATTTTTTGATAAAGTGTTTAAAAACTACAAATATTGTTGTTGTTATTGTTAAGTGTGTCAAGTCAGTTCCAACTCAGTGGCTCTGTATAGAGTTTCTGAGGAGCAACTGGTGGATTTGAAATGCTGACTTTGTGGTTAGCAGTCCAGTGCTTAGTCTACAGCACCACACCAGGTCTCTGAGAATGCTTAAAATACATTGTTTTCTGTTTACATGTTGTTATTGTGCTCCGACTCATAGCAACCCTATATAAGGTTTCATAGAGCGTCTGGTGCTATGGGTACTGTGGTCCTTGGGATTAGCAGTGCAGTGCTTATCCTTTTAGAGAAGTTTATTTGATCACATAATATTCTTCCTACCAGAATGAACTCATTGAGAGATTGGACCAATTTGATCCAGGAGGGAGAATAGCTAATTTGGGAAAATGTAAGAACTCCATAGTTGGGCTCTTAAGTGGCCTCAAGTCGGTTTCCACTTACAGTGACTCCTATAGAGTTTCCGAGAAGTGACTGGTGGCTTTGGTTATCCTACAGAACCACACCAGAACTCCCAATTGTGGGGTTGTTGTTATTGTTAAGTGCCATTGAGTCTCTCACAACTCATAGTGACCCCATATAGGAATTCCGAGGAACTGATTTTTTGATTAGCAGTCCAGTGCTTATTCTACCAGCACCACACCAGGACTCTAATAATGGGATAGTAATCACATTTATCTTAGTCTTTTTTCACATATTGTTCTTGTTGTAATTTTGTCAATTGATTTCAACTCATATCGTCCCTGTGTAAGGTTTCTGAGGAACGCCTTTTCCAAAGATAGTCTTAACACAGCAGGAGTACATGGAATATTTGTGGGACATATGTGGAGATGAGAATTTTAAACGATCTTTAAGAGAGTTTTAAAACCAGTTGCTGTTTTTCCAAACAATTAAAGAGGATGTTCTCTTTTATCTCCTTAAGTTTCTTTTACTCACATGTTGTTCCCAATCCAAAATTGAAGTTAGTTCTACACATTACGTATATTGCAATTAAAATATGACTCCATGGTTTAATAAGAGGAGCTAAACTCACCTTGGAACATCGTTTACATGAGAGCTATGCTTTGTGAGTTCCAAACAACTGACTTGGAAATTAGCCTAATTCTTTGCAATGTGGAGTTTTCCTCTGTATGAGTAAAGTAAAAGGAAGCCATAAGACCACTTAAACTGGAAACTGGTACCATATGCATAGTGTAGAGAGCTAAGATTTTATAGGAGTAGCATATTTTTAAAATATGCAAAATTGCACATATATATATATATGCTATCCTTTCTAGCATGAGGCTCAAAGAGTCCAGGCAAGACAGATCGCACATTTTGTGGCCTTTGATGCCTTGTTGAAATCATGGCAACACAAGCTACTGTTCAGTGAGCAAACTCAACCAATATACCAGTTTAAAGCCAAAATGTGAAACATACTAAAGAAGAAGCAAAGGGCCCTCTTGATATGCTTGATATAAAAGCAATAGGCAACTAACCTTTAATGAAAAAGATCTGTAATGTGAATGTCAGCTGAAAGGAAGGTTATTGTAAAGGATGACCACCATGCAGCACTCACTAAATCTTTAAAAGGAAATAAAGAGTCAGACTTATCATTGTTCAAGCTTCTCAGGATGAAGACATACTCCTCCATTAATAAAACTGCTACAACACCACTCTCTATCCCTTTCTTCTCTGCTAAAATGATCTCTTTCTTTCAAGGACAGTGTGCATGCCTTCTGTCATTTCCTCTTTTCCACTGGATAGTATGCAAATGAGAAGCCAGAACCATGGGTCCAAAGAGGGAAACTATATGTAGTGGTTAGCAGACCTCTTTATCTGTCCCTTTTTAACTGTTAAATAAGGGGAAAATACATTTCTATCTTGTTTAAAGCAATTGTTTTTTGTTGCCTTGGTTTGATATGTTTGTGTTTTTGTCTTTTTGGTACAGAAATAGACTGGTCTCTGACATAGGCGAGAAGGACCAAATCGTGTACAGCTACAGACTATTTGTTTAGGCATTTGTAAAAACTGCAATGAAAAACTGTTACAGGGTTTTAAATAGGCACAGTTTTTAAGAATTAAACAGCAGTTAATAGTTGGTCTAGGTTAAAGAGATATAAACAAGAGATGCAAATTAATGAGTGATTTGAATGTAGTTGATTATTTAAATCTTTGATGTGCATATGTTAGCTCTGAAAAAAGGTAGTATGGGAGGAGAAAAAGCTGAAGGTCAATGTACAGCCTGAAGGATTAGCAACATGAACAGCAATTGATGGAGTTTAATCAGCAAAAATGACAGAGAAGGAATAGCTGAAAAGGTAGAGAAATAACATGCTAAGGGAATAGCCAGATTTGTACTAATTTTCACAGTAGCCTTTTGGAATATTTCACGTTTGGGAGTTTATACTTTACTTATTTTTATATGTGAAGCTTATACAATTATCAAGTATAAAAATGCACTACATTTAAACTCAGTTAACAATAAAAGAGGTAATGTATTTGGAATATATATGGAGCCTCAAAATCTTTGAAGTTCAACTTTCATCAGGAGTACATGAAATATATGCTGAGCAAATAATACGAGAAGCTGGGTTCTATGAAGAAAAACGTGGATTGGAGGAAGACTCATTAACAACCTGCAATATGAAAATGATACAACCTTGCTTGCTGAAAGTGAAGAGGACTTGAAACATTTACTTATGAAGATCAAAGAGCACAACCTTCAATATGGATTACATCTCAATGTCAAGAAAACAAAAATCCTCACCACTGGACCAATAAACAACATTCTTATCAGTGGAGAAAAGATTGAAGTTGTCAAGGACTTCATTCTTCTTGGATCAACTATCAACACTCGAGGAAGCAGCAGTCAAGAGATCAGACGACTTATTGCATTGGGCAAATCTGCTGCACAGCAACTTTTTAAAGTATTGAAGAGCAGAGATGTCAGCTTGAGGACTAAGGTGAGCCTGACCCAAGCCTTGGTATTTTCAATAACCGCATATGGATGTGAAAGCTGGACAGTGAATAAGGAAGATCATAGAAGAATTGATGCCTTTGAGTTGTGGTGTTGGAGGAGAATACTGAAAGTGCCATGGACTGCCAAAAGAACCAATAGATCTGTTTTGGAAGAAGTGCAGCCAGAGTACTCCTTGGAGGCCAAGATGGCTAAGCTTCGTCTCTCCTACTTTGGACATATTGTCCGGAGGAAATAGTCGCTGGAGAAGGATGTCATGCTGGGTATGGTGGAGGGTCAGAGAAAAAGAGGAAGACCCCTAACGAGATGGATTGATCCAGGTGGCATCATTGATGGACTCAAGTGTGGCAGTGGTAGTGAGGTTGGACAAGGATTGGACATTGTTTCGTACTGCTGTGCATGGGGTCACTATGAGTTGGTTTCGACTCGATGGCACCTGACAACAACAACAGCAACAACATGAAATATCTATGGGACTTACGTGGAGATAGAAGTTTTAAACCTTCTTTTGTTGTTGTTGTGTTGTCGAGTCAGTTCCAACTAAGGGCAACCCTAGAGGACCATCTGGTGGGTTTGAACTGCTGACCCTGTGATTCTCAGTCCAGTGTTTATCCCATATCAGTATATAAACTGGAAATACAAAAATGCCAAGTCAAAATCTCAGGGTGTTTTGCCAAGTATAAAATAGAATTTCAGGGCTTACTTCTGTCTCATTGCTCTAATTGGCTTTCTGCCATCTTTTGCTTTTGTTGTAGATTAAATTATGTTCTCCTTGTTGCACTATAGGATAAGCACTGTAGTGATAACCACAATGTCTCAGTTTAAACCCACCAATTGCTCCTTGGTGGTGGTGGTGATTATGTGTTGT
Organism: Chrysochloris asiatica; assembly: GCF_000296735.1. Lineage (NCBI taxonomy): Eukaryota > Metazoa > Chordata > Mammalia > Afrosoricida > Chrysochloridae > Chrysochloris > Chrysochloris asiatica. The sequence goes on from NW_006408520.1 coordinate 4,613,530, forward strand.
GGAGTCAGTTCCGACTTATAGCGACCCTATGAGGTTTCCGAGGCTGTAAATATTTACGGGAGCAGAAAGCCTCATCTTTCTCCCACGGAACCACTGGTAGTTTTGAACTGCTGAACTTGAAGTTAACAGCCCAATTCGTAACCACTACACTACCAATTGCTCCTTGGAAATTCTATATAGATTCGCTATGAGTCAGAGCCCACTGGATGGCTCTTAACAACAACAAACTATATATTATAACCTTATATTGTAAAGCCTTTGATTATTATCCCACTTGAGAATTGCTAATCTTTATTATGTTAAAAAGGCAGGCTTAGAGTAAGATTTGTCTTCAGTCAATCTGTTTTGCAGTATGTTGTTGTTGTATAGTGCCTTCCAGAGAGTTCCAAATCATAGTGGTCCTGAATAGGGCTTCTAAGGAGCAATTGGTTGGCTTGAACCACCGACCTTGCTATTCAAATTAACTTTGCAGTTCAGTGCTTATCCTTCAGCACTACAACAGGACTCTATTTTGAAGTATAAAATAGTTTAAAAAATGAGCAGACCAGACACAAGAAAGAGACATGCTAATCCACATGAAGATTGCCTAGAAACAAGCTCAGAAATGACAAGAACCTTTCTCCAGCACTGACAGAGAAAACCTTCCCCTAGAACCAACACTCTGAATTCAGACTGCTAGTCTTACAAACTGTGAGAAAGCAAATTTTTATTTGTCAAAACCATCCACTTGTGATATTTCTGGTATAGCAACACTAGATAACTAAAGCAGAATTTGATATTAGGAGTAGGATGTTACTGTAATAAAAACCTAAAATGTGCAGTGGGCCTGGGTCTGGTGTCTAATAACAAAAGCTGAAATTGCCTTATATAGACATCTAAAACAATTGTGTTGAGCACTCAAGAAGTGAGGAGAGCTATAGAAACAGTATCTAGTATATGTTGCTAGCACTATGAATGTTAAGCGTGCTTCTGATGAGGCTTTAAAAGAAAATGATGAACGTGTTATTGGAAATGAGTAAAGGAGATGCTTTTTATGCAATGGCAAAAAAAAAAAAAAAAAGAACCCAAAACAAGCTTGCATGAGGTTGTCATGGAAAATAGAACTTACAAGTGATGAACTTAGCTATCAGGCTTATAAGATTTTAAAGCAAGATCTTAAGGGTACACATGGCTTCTCCTTACTGCTTATAGTAAAATACAAGAGCTCCCCAGACTCTTCACCTCCTGAAGCTCCATCTCTCTTCTCAGAGGTATGCTGTTACTTATCACCAGACATTGAGGATGACCTCCGATTGAGGGTCACAATAAAGCAGCTGGAGAATCTGGCCAAGGAGGGGAGAAGGAGTCCAATATAGTAGAAGCTAAAGTGAAGACGGTGATGAAGGACTCCATTGGCATGGCTACCACTTCCATGCTGCAGGAGCAGATGAATGTCTTCCTTGTAAAGCTGGAGTAGCTCATAATACAGATTCCCCAAGGAGAATTGCTTGGAGATCCTGGAGCCACTTAGCCAGCTGCCCGAGGGTACAGCTGCCTGCTATGGGGAGTTGAAATTACCACTTAGATGGAGTAGGGGAATGCAGCTGCATGAGGAAGCAGAGTTGCCATTCCAGGGATCCTGGAAGGCAAGCTGAAATCCACGACAAGGGGCCTTCACCCAGAATCCAGAGGGACTGGCCAACACCTACAGTGGACAGGGCTATTTGCCCAGATGGTCTCAGAGAAGAGAGTATTATTCTCAAGGCTTCAAAGCTAATGTAAATTGTTCTAATATAAACTGTTATCTCTTCTGTCTCTCTAATTTCTTCCATTTGTAATGGAAATGTTTACCCTGTGCCTGTTCCACCATTTTACTTTGGAAGCAGGTAATTTGTATTCTAGATTTCATAGATTCGCAGATGAAACAGAATTTGTCTAAGATGGACCTACCTGAAGTCTCATCCATACTTGATTTAGGTGATTCCAGAGGTGAGATTTTAGACTTAAAGTTGATTTAAGACTTTTGCGATGATGTGCATGAGGCAAAAAATTTGTAGATGGGGCAAAAAGTAAAACATTATTCATTGAATTCCATCCTTCCAGAATATGTGCTGTATATCCTAATCTCTATACTACTGGTTTCACAAGGTTGGCAATTTAAACCCACCAGCCGCTCCTCAGAAACCATATACAGGGTTGCTATGAGTCAGAACTGATTTGACGGCACTTTGGAACAACAAAAATGCTTCTGGTTCTATTCTCATTTAGGAATGGGTTTTCTTTCTTCTGTTAATGAGGCAGGATTTTGTAAAGGATATATCTTCAGTCAATTTATTTTGAGATATAAAAGAGATTAAACAAGTGAAGAAACAAGCTAAGCTTCATAAAGATTGGTCAGAACAGAAGCTGAAAAGATGCAAGGATTTTCTTCCAGAGTCAACAAGGAGAGAAAGTGTTCTTCTTGAGATAGCACCCTGAATTAGTATAAGCCTTGTTGTGGCACTGTAGGATAAACACTGGGCTGGTAACAGCAAGGTCAGCGGTTCAAACCCACCCGCTGCTCTGAGAAACACTATACAAAGTCATTATGAGTTGGAACTGGCAGGATAGCACACAACAACAACAACAAACTGAGAAAATAAAGTTCTGTTTGTTAAAGCCATCTAATTTTAGTGTTTCTGTTACTATAGCACTACATAACTGAGACACCCTTTTCTCTATGCAGATCATCATACAACATAAAAATATATTTCCCACAAACTAAACTTTATACCTTTTGATAAGTGGATACCTATGGCCAAGAAATTTGGAAGACAACTATTTGGCAGACTGGAAGAGATCCATATTTGTGTGCATTCCAAAGAGAGGTGACCCAACAGAATGCAGAAATCATCTCATACCCGAAGTATGAGAGACGAAGTTTGGCCATCTTGGCCTCCAAGGAGCACTCTGGCTGTACTTCTTCCAAAATGGATCTATTGGTTCTTTTGGCAGCCCATGGCACTTCCAATATTCTCCTCCAACACCATAACTCAAAGGCATCAATTCTTCTATGGTCATCCTTATTCACTGTCCAGCTTTTGCATGCATATGATGTTATTGAAAATACTATGGCTTGGGTCAGGCGCACCTTAGTCCTCAAGCTGACATCTTTGCTCTTCAACACTTTAAAAAGGTCTTGTGCACCAGATTTGCCTAATGCAATACATCATTTGACTGTTGCTTCTGTGAGTGTTGATAGTTGATCCAAGAAGAATGAAGTCCTTGACAATTTCAATCTTTTCTCCATTGATAAGAATGTTGTTTATTGGTCCAGTGGGGAGGATTTTTGTTTTCTTTACATTGAGATGTAATCCATACTGAAGGCTGTGCTCTTTGATCTTCATCAGCAAATGTTTTAAGTTTTAGGAAGAAGTGTGAGGAACTACTTCTGAATACCTAGTCACTGAAAACCTTATGAAAGGCAAAGAAAATTAGATTAGGAAGAGTCAATTGAAAATGCATGACTTTAAGAAGAGATTATATGGAAATGTTGGTTATATTAAAATGGATACTAAAATAACAAGTAAAATGTTGTCTTATTAAAACTACTGATAAAGTAGAATAAATTGAAGCCATGAGCAATAGCTCCTACTTTTCTCCAGAATGAGACATTTATGTTCTTGGTTTGATACTCAGTGACTCCAAACTCTGCAAAATGACAGGACATCTGGGCATGTACCTGTCTGCCAGATGGTATGGGATGCTCAAAGATCTAGATAGGTAATTTTACACAATAACAATTTCTAATAGGAGTTTTATATTAAAACCTCTGACATGCTTTTACCAGCACTTGTATTGCTTAGTCTGGTGATTATAAATGTGCATGATTTAATAGCTACTTCTCCAGAAATACCATTTTTTTTTCCTTTGCTTTTCTTCCAAAATCTTTGCCCTGTTTTGCAACCCACATTTGAATTCTTCAACCTTCACCTTTTTTTGATCTCTTTCTGTCCCAGATGGGTTGTTCCTATTAACCTGGGCATGCGTATATATGATTGTGCATTTAATGAGGGAATTTTGAGATACTTTTAGCACAAATAATAAAAACACTGTTTCCTGAGCACCTGGGAAATTCAAATGATTACTTCTGCATTTTCCTGAATGCCTTTAGTGGTCTTTAGACAATTGCGTATCTCCCCCCAAAAGAGTTACTGTAAGTGCAATTTTCTCAGCTTTTAAACCTCCTCACAATTTAAACAGTTTTGAATGATCTTCCCACTTGAAGCCAGAATATACATTTGAATCTCTTGTACTGATTAGTTTACAGGCCCAGAAATGCTTCTTTATAGTCTATCCCACACTAGGGCACACCTCTCATATAAATGACAGCCTTTCCTGGGGAAAATGTGAAAGCGGATACAGCTAAATGGTAGTTCCCTTGTCAGTTTGCCCTTCATAGTATCCAATTTCTATTTTCCTCTCTTGGCTTTCATCAGTTTGTTCAAAATAAAAAATGTGTTTCTTCTGTATTCGGGCATATTGATGTACCTGTATTGAATTTTATTTTCTTGCACGCAAAATTATTACTTGTGGAAAGGATCAAATTTAAAAGGGTGGAGAGCAAAATGCGTAGGTCCTTCCTTTCAGGGAAAGGAGCTCTAGTAGCACCGTCGTAAAGAAGCCCATCTGCAGTTAGAACCCATGAGATACTCAACAGAAAAAAGATGTAACAGCCCGCTCCACTAAGGATTATGTGGAGCGCTGGTAGCATAGTGGTTACGAATCGGGCTGCTAACTTCAAGGTTGGCAGTTTGATACTACCAGCTGTTCCACAGAAGAAAGATGAGGCATTCTGCTCCTGTAAAGGTTTGCAGCCTAGGAAACCCTGTGCAGGGTCACTATGAGTCGGAACCGACTCCACGGTACTGAACAACAACATAGGCTAAGCACTGTTCTGCAAGGTTGGCTGGAACTGCAAGGTCATTTGTTCAAACTCACCAGCTACACCTTGGCAACCCTATATGCAGGGTCGCTATGAGTCAGAACCAACTTGACATCACTTAACAACAAACAACAAACCCTATATGGACAATTCTACTCTGAACCTACAGAATCTTTATAGGATGACACAAAAAGAAGACATTTGATTTTCCACTGTGGTGGTGGTTATGTGCGTTGGGGTCAGTCCCGGCTCATACTGACCTTGTACAGGGTTTCCGAGGCTGTAAGTAAAGCCTCATCTTTCTCCCGCAGAACAGCTGGTAGTTTCGAACTGCTGACTTTGCGGTTCGCAGCCCAATCCGTAACCACTATGCTCCTCTATGGTAATGAAGTGAAAAAAATAGTTATCTCTATATTGTAAGCAAACTTTTAAAAAGTTTTTTCCTATAATTGAATATCAAAAAGTTACAACTACTTGACAACAATCAAGGTTCATTCAAAGATCTACATATTGAACCAAAAGAAACGTTGTTGTTGTTGTTGTTAAGTACTGTCAGTCAGTTCCAACCCATAGCGACTCTGTATAGGGTTTCCAAGGAGCAGCTTGAGAGCTTGAGTCAGTCCACTCCCCCCACCCCCACCCCCCACCCCATACACACACCTTGTGGTTCAAATGCAGTCTGGTGCATTAACGCAGAGCACCACACAAGGACTCTTTAGGCATTATTAATGATGGTTTCAAGACACATTGCACTTTTAACTAATGTTTTTGTTTTGTTTTTTAATGTCTTATTTATAACTTCATAAACATACATTCTAAAAGTGTTTTCTCAATGTGGCATTGAATCTATTCATTTTATAATTGTGGATTTCAACACACTGTAGTCTTTATAGCTTTAAGCCCCACCCCCCTACCCTCATTTCCCGTTTAACATCAACCATCCTTGGTGTGGAGCTCCTGATTAATGAGCTGAACTGCAATGTTGGTTTGAACCACAAGGTCGGCAATTCAAGCTCACTAGTCACTCCTTGGAAACCCTATACAGGGTTGCTGTGAGTCGGAACCTACTCAACGGCAATTAACAAGAGCAAGAACGCTTTCTCAACCAGTGAAAAAGAACAAATGTAAACCTTTTAAGTTCAGCAAACACTTCAGCATCTACAATATAAAAAATTCAGAGCCAGTTTCCATTGAGTTGCTCCTGACTCATGACTATCTCCACATAGAAGGTAGACTTGGCACTTTTAAAAAAGTGGATAATATGAAGCTCTTGAAGGATAAAAAGGAAAAAACCAAACAGAACAAAACCTGGACAACAGCATTAATAGATAAAAGCGAGGCTGTTGTAGGTGTTAGAAAAGAAGCCAAAAAGGGAGAAAAGTTATGTAAGTAGATGAAACATAATAGGTGAACACGG
>NW_006408520.1:4620954-4621634 GCF_000296735.1 Chrysochloris asiatica
GCATATTTTTCAGTAAAAAAACACGTTTTTTAATATTAGGAGCAAAGCTTTTACATAGTTTTATTCCTTTGACTAACAAGGAGGACTTGACACATGGCACATAATGGGCTCTAGGAATCAAATATAAAATAAAAAACTTAATGGATTATTAAATATAATATTTGTATTTGTTATTGTTATTTATAAAAGACAGGTAATTTGGTTTACTGAAATTAGCTTCCTGCATTTACAAATGAGAGTAAAATAATATCCAATTAAAAATTAGTTTCTCTTTAGGCTTCTTTATAAGAAAAATATTATGTAGCTACTTGTTTACTTCAGAGAAATTGCATTATCCCCACCGCCCTTCTTTGCTAGGTTTATTCATGATCCTTTTTTTGGTAAACTCAAAAATAAATGTCCCTAGCCACAGACAATTCTGCAATTATTATCCAAATAAATCTAGGCATATTGCAGTTGCTGTGTGCCATAAAGTTGGGTTGAATTCATTAAGATTCTGTGTATGGTTTCTGAGACTGGCTGGTGGGTTTGGACTGCTGATCTTGTTGCTAATGCAGCTAGCATTTCAAGGCTTATGCTAAAACAACACAACAGAGTCTAAGCTTAATACTCTAATAATAAGAATTATGATTTCCTTCTGTTAATTTTATCTATAAACTCAAGACTCATTTAAGCATATT
>NW_006408520.1:4623641-4624772 GCF_000296735.1 Chrysochloris asiatica
TTATAAAATAGACACTTGAGTGGGCTAGAAAGGAATGTTGGGAAACATGATTACACTAAACTTGTAAGCCAATCTTCAGCCTAAAACTGATTGGAATACCTAAAAGGGGTTCTAGAACTTGCCTAATGAAATAGGCCTCTTGTAAAGCCATTGCAGAGAGAAATAAATAAATAAATACTCAATATGTTATAAATACAATAAACATATGTGGCTTTTATCAGCAGTCAAGAAATCAAATGATATATTGCATTATGCAAATCTGTTATACAAGATCTCTTTAAATTGTTCAAGAGCAAAGATGTCAGCTTGAGGACTAAGGTGCTCCTAACTCAAGCAGCAAGAGTTAATGCATTTGTGTATGGTTTTGGAGGAGAATATTAAAAGTACAAAAGAACAAACAAATCTGTATTGGAAGAAGTACAGCCAGAATGCTCCTTAGAAACCAGGATGCCCACAATTCGTCTCTCATACTTCAGACATATTATCAGGAGGGACCAGTCACTGGAGAAAGACATAATGCTTGATAAAGTGGAGGGTCAATGAAAAAGAGGAAGAACCCCAATGGGATGGATTGGCATATTGGCAGCATGAATGGGATTCAATGTAGCAAAGATTGAGGTTGGTGTATGACCAGGAAGCATTTTGTTCTGTTGTGCATTAGTTCGCTATGAGTTGGTAACAACTTGATGGCACCTAACAACAACAAATGTGGCTTTTATAGTAGACTAAAGAATGGGCCATGTTAGGCATCAATGATCCATCATATTTGAGCAAGCATAGGTTAATATTAGTCATCGTACTGTGGTGGGATTACGTTGGATGGTACAGTAGATTTTACTATTCTAGTCAACTCTATTCATTTCCAAACATAGACAGTGACAGTGAGATATCCTGATTGAAGATATTATATAGCTTAAAAGGTGTCAATAAAAAAGGAGAGCTGGATAAAGGCACGAAGTTACTGGCTTACAAGTGTTCAAGAGGAACTTGAGTTTAAGACTGTGCTGGGTAAAATAGAGTCCCCACTGAATAGTTTTCATCTTGTCTAGATGGGGATAGTTTCTTATGATTCAATAGTGAGTAATTGTTATCATGACTAATTGCGACTTTCATAACTGTAAAGGTGGAAGT
>NW_006408520.1:4624982-4634550 GCF_000296735.1 Chrysochloris asiatica
GGCTTGCAGAATGTGTCATGTGGTTGTTTAAATTATTATATATTCCTGAATGTGTTTGTATACATCTTCCCAGCTCCCCCAGCCAGAAAAAAAAAGGAAAACAGGAAATGAATGGAAGCAAATATTGTTGAATGATGATACACAGTGGAAATTGTAATCATTGCATGAAACGATGGTGTAAAGCCGATGTTCCCCCATTATCACTCAGTTCACTATAAAAAAATTAAAAAATCAAAGGAGAGCTGACCATTTACATATACATATAAAAAGAGAATCATTGAAACAATCTAGCATTGTCTAAACAAAGACTACCCAGAACAAAGAGTATTCTGTCAGGTCAACACAGACAGACAGTTCAGCTACAATTCATTTTCCTTATCATCAAACAGCTCATTCATGTCTGGTAAATATAAGACCAATGTTAATATAGTAGAAATATTGTTAATTCTAAGCAAGTGCAACCGGAATTATGAAAGTGAAATGATATTGAGACTCTACCCACACCACCCACCCCAATAAAGAGTACTGGAGCCTTGCTCTGAGTTTGTGGCAGATTGCACTGATTCCTGTATCTATCTAAGGAGCAGCCACAATGGCTTCCATCTGTATTACCCCAGGGATCAAGGGTCAGTATTCTCACTCAGTTGTTTTTAGCATTTATCTCTTATGGCACAACCTTCAGCTAATATGAGCAACCTTCTTGAATTGTCCAAATAACCCTTTAAGGTAGAAATTATTGTTTTTGTTAGTTGTCTGTGTCCACAATTGCATAGATTTTGGGCAGCTTGTCTCAACACCATTCTCCCCATAAACTTCGTTATTTTCAGAACAGGTTTTTATTTTTATTTTTTTCAAGAATGTAAATAGTGTGTTACAACAGAAACACCTCTACTTGTTCAGTTCAAACCCACCAGCTACTCCTCAAAAACCCTATACAGGGTCATTATGAGTCAGAACTGACTCGACTGCACTTAACAACAACAAATAGAGCACTTAAGAATATCAGATATTAGTGCCATTTGAGTTATATTACTAAGTATGAAGACTCTGATTCTATTGTTTTAAACAATTTCTGATAATATGTGTTAGTCCAATGGCAATATATATCCAATACCAATTTTTCTTATGGGAAAATTGCAAATTTGCATTTTTTTATATATGACAATCTCTTGTGAATTTATATATATCAGCAATGAACACCTTAGTCAAGTTTTAGCATTAACAAGATAGAGTTTCTGAGTTTACTGACAAAAGAGACTATTCTGAACTCAAAGAAACTAACAAAGATTAATGCCGTTTTGTAAGATCTTGACTCAGCAACCATTTAGCTTCATTCAAGACTGATCCACTTTTGCATCTTGCTGTGCAAACTTTTAAAATGTCTTCTCTCTTTATTACAATGCAATGAAGACAGATTTTTGTTTTAGTCTTCAACTCTGGATAAATCACTTAATATCTCTGAGCTAATTTTCGGCATTGATGATATCTATATACTATTGTATAGTGCTACTGTGACTAATTCATAAGCTTAGGATAGTGCTTAATATATAAAATAAATACTTAATGAAGCATATCCATCATTATTACTATTACCTGTGATTAGCAATGCATATCAGTGATCCAGACTTTTCCCACTATTATACTTCCAAATTCAACAGAGTTTTAAAAAATAAACAGGAAAAAGGGGGGACAGAAAAAAGAATGTATTGGGATTTTTAAAGTATGTGGTTTGTGGGCCTGGTGCCTATCAAGTTCATCTTTATCTTTCAAACATATAGTTTACAGTTGACAGTAAAGACTCTTGTTTTTTGTTTTTTTTTTTTTCTTTTTCTTTTTTGCTTTGATTTTTTCCAGTATTTCTGAAGAGAATAGTAGTATACATTTTCTACCTACATGCATTGTAACTTGAGAAAAATGCAGTTCTTAGGGGATTCAGGGTACCTCCTGTGGCCATCTTATTGGCAGAAATGTTGAACTACCTTTTTTAAGATTGTATTCCAAAGTTAATTAAAAGACTATGTATGCTAAATTTTATGGGGGGTGGGGAGGAAGAACTCACTGTTTGTTTTTGTTTATTTACTCAAGGACCCACTCTCATATTCATATATTTTAGAACATTTTTTCTATGTCTTCTTCAAATCCCAACTCTATTGCCTACTTGAAGACAACAAGCACAATCACATCCTAAAATTGTAATGGTAGTAATTAGTTTGTACCCTTAAGAAATGCTAAAGTGTAGCTAATCTTTAGACTCTGCTGGTCCCAAAATGTACACTGTAGTATTGTCGGAAGGACCATGAATTAGAAGAATAATCTTGATTTGAACACTTATAAACTGCATGGATTGGAAAAATCATTTGAACTCTCTGAGACAATTTACACTGAGTTAAATGAGATCAATAGCATCTGTCATCTACCACTTCACAGAGTTAAAAAAAAAAGACACTGAAATGACTTAATGACTTAAGTAAAAATTTCTATTTTTATTATGATAGGTATTATACATGGTAGAGCTTGTAGCAACTCTAAAATTGCAATATTTAAAAAATTTGAATTTAATAACAAATTCCAAGCTAAAAAAATTCAGTAGCAGGAATTCTAGTTGTTGGTATTAAGTAAAGCATTTAATTTCCCTTTTTACCACCATATTGTTAAAAGTTTCAATATCTCAAGGAAATTGGGGGCTCTAAATATTTAGGAATTAGAGACAGAGTATTTCAGCTAAACTATTCACCCATCAATGCCATTGGCATCTCTAAAGATCATTCATTTAGCCAAATAATTCGTTGTTCAATTCCATCCTTGCTGCATCTTTTTCTACTGTGCACTTTGTTCTGGTTGTCAGTTAAATGCAAGCATTATATTGCCGTCTTAACTATCCCTTGGGATATTTCCTGAGTTAAACGCATTTAGGAAGAATGGATTGCTTAAAGTTTCTCTAATTTCCATTCTCACTTCCTTACCATTTCTTGATGTATGAGGCTCAGAACTAGTGATTTGCCAGTTTTCACACTCTTTATCCTTTTAAGAACTTGCAATGTTATCCTTTCACTTCTTAATTTTTAGCCATTTCCAAGATTCATTTATATAACATCTAATCTTTATATAAGGAGCTCTGGTAGCTTAGTGGTTATGAATTGGGCTGCGAACCTTAAAGTCAGCAGTTCAAAACTACCAGCTGTTCCACGGGAGAAAGATGAGGCATTCTGCTCCCATAAAGATTCACTGCCTCGGAAACCCTGTACAAGGTCTCTATGGGTTGGAACTGACTCGATGACACTTAACAACAACAACAACAACAATCTTTGTATGTTTTCTTATATTTTAAAGGAAGAAAAGAAAATAGATGTAACTTAAGCATTAACTGTTGCTTAAATTCTGTAGTCATTCATTGGAGCGATAGCGGATAATTCAGATCTTAGTTATCTAATGCTGCTTTACAGAAATATAGCAAGTGAATGGCTTTAACTAACAGAAATTTAGTTCTTCACACTTCAGGAAGTTAGAAGTCCAAATTCATAGTGCTAACTCTAGGAGAAGGCTTTCTTTTTTCTCTTTCTCTCTCAGCATCTGTACGTCCAGCATTCCTTGGAGATTTCCACAATTCTTGGCCTCAATCTTTTTCTGGAACTACAAACTTTACCATGCAAGGACTCAGGTCTATTGGATGTACTCCACTTCATTCCCAACTCTTCTTTCTTCCCCCCTCTCTCTGTTTACTTATAAAAGATATTGTAGGCTATGCGAAGCCTCTGTATTACACAAGACTATAGGTGGAATCCTGAACAGCATCCAGAATCTTCAGAGGTGGGAAATTTCCCCCTGAGAGGACTGGCAGCCCAGCCTGGAGTGGCTAGAAGAACAGAAGATACCTCTCGAAAAAAAGACTGACAGGAAAAACACAAAACAATAGAGGCAGACAGACCAACTACTACAAGAACAAGCAAGTTGCCCACCCAGGAGACACCAAGGCAAGGGGTCAGGTCCCCTCAGAGTAAACCCCTTTCCAAGACTAAGACTCAATGGGAATACACGCTCTGATGGGTGACCACGTTCGCCACTGACAAGGGGAAATGAGGGAAAAACAGCTATGAGGCTGCTAACTAAGCTCTACAATGGTCAATATACTCCTGTGAACACAGGTGGAGACCTGGTTGTCCAGCAGTGTGGCAAGACCTGGGGATTCTTGGGCCCAGAGTCAGTGACATAGCCATGGAGGACTGGAGTGGAGATGAAGTGTCCAGTGGGTAAGAAGAGAGGGCATGTCCATGGGAGTACCCACACTTGCAGATGATATCCATTTGACCTGGCCTCAATGATGGGGTGATCAGAACTCAACTAGAAGAAGAAAGAAGAGGAAAAAAAGAGTAATCTGATACAATTTGATGAACTTGACCTACACCTATGGATGCAGTAGCTCAAAAGAGGGAGCAAATCTTTGCAGCAGGGATCATTCCCACCTCCTCCATACACAGAGTAAACACGGATGGGCAACCTGGACATTGGCTATCCAAAATGGGGGGGGGGGGGGGGGGGCGAGGGGAGGTCTACAAAGGCAAGAAGTGACTGGCTTACAAGCTTTCAAGAGAGAACCTAGATCCAGAGGGTGTGGAGGAAGGTAGAGTCTCCACTGAGTAGTATCCAATCTGTCTAGGGGAGACTGATTAAAGGAAATGCAGACAGGTTTCTTGTGATACAAGGGTGAGTAATTGTTACCAGCACTGATTGTGAAGGTTGTAAATGTAGAAGTGGACATTTTGTGGCAAGCAGGGGAGTGATTAACTTTGTAGGCTAGGAGCAGAGGTCCCTAGAACCATGAAGGGAGAAGAGCGGAGAGCGGAACCCTACCCAGAGAGGCAGTGATCCCTGAGATGGAGGCAGAGATGATGACGTGGAGAGATGGAGCAGTTGGGCACTCAGGACCCAGGGAGAAAGAGGGGCTGTGTGCTGAGGACTGGGGGGAGGGAAAAGGGGGAGAAGCAGGCTTATAGGATGTACCCTTTCATTGATTGGTGATGTATGGAGGGGATTGTAACCATGGCAATGATACAATATACGATAGGATGAGTGTGGAACTGATGTTCTCCCACATAAACTGTCACATAATTCACAATAAAACTTAAAAAACAAAAAGATATTGCAGGCTACAACTCAGGGAAACCCCTTACATCATCAGATCAGAGCTATGATGGAATTAAGGGTGTTGCAACTCACCCTTAATCCTCTTATTGATTTATCACATCAGATCACATCCTGGGGATTCATCACATAACCACCACATTGTATCATTTAATAACTGTCAAATCACTGAGAATCATAGCCCAGTCAATTTGATACGTATTTTGCTACATTTAAATCTATGATAATTCATACTATCATTGTTTCCATATTTGATAATAAAATCATCAGCAAAAATTAGGTTTTTAACCATGCCTGAACAGAACTTTAAATAGCACTTCTAAATTTTAATCTCTGAATTCCTTTGTGTGGACAACTGTGAAGTTGAAGATGTTTTTCATTTGTATTCTGAGCTTTGCTGTATAGCATTCATAGTGCCCCAGTGGTATTTCTTAATCCATTTGCTTTCTGATCTTCATTGTCTCTAGCACTCTGATGGGGTAAATTTTATGAACATTAAATCAAAGTGTTCCTCACTTTTCAGTGATCAAAACACCAAGTAAAAGACTTTGCTGATTAGACAGAGAGTAGTTCTGCAGAGGTAATCCCAGGTCTGTCACAACACTAATAAAATTATCTTGTTCTTATCAGGCTGTGATTAGTTCTGGAACCATCCTATGAATGCACACCTGCATGTTCAATATTATCTGGAGTACGGGGAATCCCTCCTAGAAACCATGCACTACAATAACAAGCATCCCAAAGCACTATGCAGACAGTTTGTATTGGATGCAATCAGACTGCTGAACACCACAAAATATTTACAAAGACATAAGCAGAGGCATGAAAAGAGCCTGGCAACAGATAATTGACTTTAGTAATTTATCAACCTAATTTTGTTATGAGAAAACTGGTTGAATTACAAAGAGCAAAATTATTGGAAGAGAAGCATTGATGAGTAGTACTATCAAAAGATTCCTCTTCCTAGTAATTAGAGATACAGGAAAGAAGCACTCATAAGACAATATTCCTCTCACAGAGTACCATTAACTTGTCCTCAATTATACTATAAAGTTTAATGCCTCTGAGCAGTATTCATGCTGTCCACTCAACTAAGAAAAATGTTGCTCAATATTCTTTCAAGATCCAGTTAAGTTTTCATAATTCTATTACACATTTCTCATTCTTTTATACTCAGATCCAAACACTCAGCAGAATTATCTGTTTTCTTCTATATGTCCTCATGGAGTCCTGGTGTGGCACTGCAAAATAAAGTACTGGACAGAAAGGTTGGTTTAAACCTCAAGTTGGTGGTTCAAACCCATTAGCCGTTCCTTGGAAACACTAAAGAGGGTAGCTATTAGTTGGAACTGACTCAACAGCACTAAACAACAACATATGCTCTCATGGACTCCTGGTGTGGCACTGTAGGATTAGCACTGGAATGTGAGCCACAAGGTCAGCAGCTCAAACCTACCTACTGCCCTTCAGAAAACCTATACAGGGTGGCTATGAGTCAGAACTGACTCAATGACACTTAACAACAACAGCATATGGCCTTATAAGGAGTCCTCATAGCACTAAAGGAAAAGTGTTGGACTGTTACCCACAAAATCAAGTGTTTCAGGAGAGAGATGAGGCTGAGAGTTCCGAATTGGTCTTCAGTCTGGAAAATCATGTATAGTATTCTATTGGACAGAATCAACTTGGTGGCAGTGGATTTAGGTTTGGATATGTCCTCCTGGCATTTGGTTTATATCTTAATTATGGCATTCATGTTGTTGTTGTGTGGCATCAAGTTCTTTACTAGTCATGCAACATTGTATAGGGTTTCTGAGAGTGGTTAGTGGGTTTGAATTGTCAACCTTGCCATTACCAATCTAGTGGATATCCTTCAGCACCACACCAGACGTCCTTATGCCGTGAATAATTAAATGCTTGTATATTATTCTTATGTGTGCTATCTCTCTGGAACTATTGTAAACTTGTAGATGAATGGGATTATTTAAAGTCATTTTTGCATCCCCCAAACTGGCCAGTCTCAAAAATTACCAACATCAACAAATTATAAATAAATTAATTCAAATATCCAAAATTATTTTTAATGATCTATTCACATATCAGCCATAAGCTGTAAAAGCTCACATTTATAGCAGCTACTTAACATCTCCTTGTGGCAACCTCAAATAATACTAAGAATTTAATATATCAAAAATGAATTCATTGGCTCCTAATGCTCATCATGGACCCAATTTATGTTTTTTTATCCCAGCAAATGTTACTATCCATCCAGTTGTCCAAGCCAGAACCTTAGAAGTCACTTGACAGTTTTTCTCCTTTACTATCTCCATTTCCTTGTGTGTGTGTGTGTCTGCCACCTCAACTTAGCAGTCCTGTTGTGGCACTGTGGGATAAGCATGGGACAGCTAACCACAAGGTCAGTGGTTCAAACTCACCAACCGCTCCTCAGAGACCCTATATAGGGTTGCTATGAGTCAGAAACTACTCAATGACACTTAACAACCACAACACCTCATCTAATTCAAAGCCCCAGTACCACCCTACCACACCAGAACTCTCCTTACTATTTTGTTAAGTTCCATAGAGTCTGTTCTGACTCATAGTGACCCTGTACAGGGTTTCCAAGGAGTGATTGGTCGGTTTAAACTGCTGATCTTACAGTTAGCAGTCCAAAGCTTCTCATGCAGCATCATACCTGTGGGATAGCATAGTAAGTATGACAGCACTAGGGGAAAGCTTTCTCTGTTAGCTCTCAATTTATCTCATATCCATCCTTGTTCGCATCTAAGAATTTAGTTATAAATCAATTGTATAGACACATAAATCTGGTTTTTAATTACCCATTACAGTTAGATGAAAACGTAAGAAAAATTTTCTTAACTTGGCCTATGTTTAGTTACTGATTGGTGTTGTGGGTTAATGCATTGGACTACAAGGTTGGTTTGAACTACAAGGTGGGTGATTTAAGCTCACCAGCTGCTCCTTGGAAACCCTGTACAGGGTCGTTATGAGTCAGAACCAACTGAGTTGTGAGTTAGCAACAACAACAAAATCATATAGTGACACTCTCGACTTTCTCTTTGTTTTGAACTATTTCCTGATTTTTCATAACAACTTTATAGTTATTTTCTCAGAGATTATTTGATTAGCATCTGCTTTGCCATTATTGTATAACTCTTTGTAATCAGACATCATATTAGTAAGACTGTTAAGTCACCTTCTTAAAGATTATATACTATCATTAGAGATGAGTTGACAAATAATGAAAAAAATTACTTGAAAATAAAAATGTATTTAAAATATTTTTATTGTTATGAAATTATATAGAGCACATTTGTTAACTTTTGTGTGTACAATTTAGTTAAGACCAAAAACATTTGTGTCATGCAGCCATCACCAATATCTATTGTCAAAGGTTCTATCACCATTTGTTGTTGTTATTAAGTACTGACCAGTTGGTTCCAACTCATGGAGACCCTGTATAGGGTTTCTAAGGAGTGGCTGGTGAGATTGAACTGCCGACCTTGTAGGCCAGTGCTTTATCCATCATCAAATCACCATAGTGAAAACATTAAATTATGCTTACCACATGTTTATACAAATAATGACACATTGTAATTTTTCCAATTGTGCATGTCCCCTTCTACTCCACATGGTTTCTTTAATGTGCTTTGTGCTATGTATGTATATATATATGATAAGTACTGAGTAGCTAACTAGGAATTATATTGTTTTAAGATAAAATAATGTAGATCTGTGCTGCTCAATATGGAAGCCCCCAGCTACAGAACAAAATTGTTTAAAATTAAACCCAATTAAAAATTTTGTTCTCAGATAAACTAGGCACATTTAAAATGATCAATATTCATTATGTGACATATAAGTACCTGCTATAATAGAAAAGGAGCTCTGGTAGCACAGTGGTTACGAATCGGGCTGCAAACCTTAAGGTCAGCAGTTCGAAACTACCAGCTGCTCCGCAGGAGAAAGATGAGGTTTTCTGCTCCCATAAAGATTTACAGCCTCGCAAACCCTGTACAGGGTCGCTATGGGTCGGAACTGACTCGACAGCACTTAACAACAACAACAACAACAATAGAAAAACTACAAGGCATAACCTTAACAAACAAAAACATATCTTTTCTTTTACTGATTCTTATTGTTGCTAAGTGCTGTCAAGTTGGTTTCGACTCAGAATAACCCTGTATAGAGTTTTCAAGGAGTAACTGGTGTGTATGAACAAACAGCTTTGTGGTTAGCAGTTCAGTGCTAACACCAGGCCATTTTACTGTTTGTTGTTGTTGCTGTTTAGTGCTTATGAGTTGCTTCCGACTCATAGTGATACTTTAGCACTATGTTAGGATGGGGTTTGAACCTCAGACCTTGTAGTTGGTAGTTCAGTGCCATATCAGGACTCCACTTATTGTTT
>NW_006408520.1:4635620-4649828 GCF_000296735.1 Chrysochloris asiatica
AAAAAAAAAAATCCTCACTACTGGACCAATAAACAATAAACATCATCCATATAAATAGAAAAAAGATTGAAGTTGTCAAATATTTCATTTTGCTGGGCTCAAACATCAATACACATGGATGCAGCAGCCAAGAATCAATCAAATCAGATGACATATTGTATTAGGCAAATCTGCTGCACAAGTCCTCTTTAAAGTGTTGAAGAGCAAAGATGTTAGTTTGATGCCCCTGACCCAAGCCACGGTATTTTCTATAACCTCATATGCATGAGAAAGTTAGACAGTGAAGAAGGAAGACAGTAGAAGAATTGATGCATTTGAACAATGGTGTTGGAGGAGAATACTAAAATTACCATGGACTGCCAGAAGAACAAACCAATCTGTGTTGTAAGAAGTACAGGATATTATTTTCTGGTAAAATGGAGGGTTGGAGAAAAAGAGGAAGACCCCTAATGAGATATATTGGCACAATGGCAGCAACGGGCTCAAAGGTAGCCACAACTGTGATATTGGGGCAGGACTGGGCAGTGTTTCATTCTGTTGTGCATAGGTTCTCTATATGTTGGTACCAACTCGATGGCACCCAACAACAACAACAACAACTACACTAATACTTCCTCATTAACACATCAAAAAAAGCCCATTTCCCCAAAGGATTATAACCACAAGAGTGCTGTTGTTGTAGAGTGCTCTTGAGTCTGTTCCCATTCATAGACACACTGCATAGGGTTTCCAAGGAATAACTAGTGAGTTTGAACCATCTACCTTGTAGTTCAAACAGGACATATGGTCTAGTGTCATCCTACAGTGCCACAACAGGGATGCATGTTGTTGTTGCTGCTGTAAATGCCATTGAGTCTGTTCCAAATCACAGCAACCCTAGTGTATAGGGTTTCCAAATGGGCCTGGTGGTTTTGAACCACCAATCTTGTGGTTCAAACCCACCTTGCAGTCCAGTGTTTATCCTACAGTGCCATACCAGGACTCAGGATTTACAGTGTTTATCCTACAGTGCCATACCAGGACTCAGGATTTACAACACATATTCTTCAGGATGGGGAGGGGACACAATTCAACCTGAAGCAGTATGATATTGGACAGCACAGATCTAGGCCATTCTTTCAATCAAAGTTAAATGAGTGCCTTTTCTGCAACAATTGATTTATGACATTAGAGAAACAAACAAATAAAACATTGTTCTTGTATTTGTGGAGGTAGGTAAGAACCAATTATTAGAATTGTTGTTGTTAGGTGCCCTCAAGTCGGTACCGACCCACAGCAGAACGAAACACTGCCCGATCCTGGGACATCCTCACTACTGTTGCCATGCTTAAGTCCATCAATGCTGCCACTTGGCCAATCCATCTTGTTGGGGGTCTTCTTCATTTTCTCTGACCCTCCACCTTACCAAACATGATATCCTTCTCCAGTAACTCATCCCTCCTGACAGTATGTATGAGAGATGAAGTTTGGCCATCTTGACCTCTAAGGAGCACTCTGGCTGCACTTCTTCCAAAATGGATCTATTGGTTCTTTTGGCAGTCCATGGCACTTTCAATATTCTCCTCCAGCACCATAACTCAAAGGCATGAATTCTTCTACAGTCTTCCTTATTCACTGTCCAGCTTTCGTATGCATATGAGGTTATTGAAAATACCATGGCTTGGGTCAGGCACACCTTAGTCCTCAAGCTGACATCTTTGCTCTTCAACATTTTAAAAAGGCCTTGTGCAGCAGATTTGCCTAATGCACTACATCATTTGATTTCTTGACTGCTACTTCCATGAGTGTTGATGATTTATCCAAGAAGAATGAAGTCCTTGACAACTTCAATCTTTTCTCCATTGATAAGAATGTTGTTTATTGGTCTAGTGGTGAGGATTTTTGTTTTCTTTACATTGACATGTAACCCATACGGAAGGCTGTGCTCTTTGATCTTCATCAGTAAATGTTTTAAGTCCTCTTTACTTTCAGCAAGTAAGGTTGTATCATCTGCATATTGCAGGTTGTTCATGAGTCTTCCTCCAATCTTGATGTCATGTTTTCTTCATAGAACCCAGTTTCTCAAATTATTTACTCAGTATACAGGTTGAAGATGAGAAAGATGAGGCTTTCTGCTCCTGTAAAGATTTACAGCCTCAGAAACACTGTACAGGGTTGCTATGAATTGGAATCAAGTCCACGGCACACAACAACATACAGGTTGAATAAGTATGGTGAAAGAATACAACCTTGTTGCACACCTTTCTTAATTTTAAACCACTCATTGTTCCCATGTTCCATTCAAACAACTGCCTCTTGGTCCAGGTACAGATGGCGGATCAGGTAGATGTGCAGTGAGGAGCTCCATCACCAACAACACAGAATACCGTACCAAGCAGGCTCAGGGGATGGTGTTATAATTCTGAACCACATATAAAAGTATATTTAGAAGATTGGAAGGCTTACAGCAAGTATTTGTAGCAGAATCAAGAAATCCATTGCTTTCTAATTCAATTATTATAATAAAATAGGATAAATACGTTAATAATAATAACACCAATGCTAACTTGCAATAAATTACTACATGAAGAAACCTCAAAAGTTGTAGGAAAAATGCAACTTTTTCATGAACTTTTTGCAAGACCCCTCATATATTGAAAATATGCTATAATTGAGGAACCATGTTACATGATTTTATACTAGCTCATATGATCAGCCTTCAAATGAAGTAGGTAATTTTATTTTCCATAATGTGTGAATGCCATAAGTGACATATCTAAGGCACAAAAATATTAAATAATTTGAATAAAAGCCAAAATGTTAAATAGAGATAGAGGCATAACTTGGACCCAGATAGTCTAAGACTGAAGATAAATTCATTAGTTTATATTGTGCAGTGTATGATAAGCATTGGACTGTGAACCACAAGGTTGGCAGTTCAGACCTTACCAGTCACTTCTTGGAAACTTAATACAAGGTTGCTATGAGTCAGAACTCATCCTTTGGCACCTAACAACAACAAAAATGGTTAATATAGTGTACTGAATTCTGTTAGAGACATATGTAAGTGCTGCCATGGGATCTCAGAAAGAGTGCTGTCTGCATGTGGTACTTGAAGTAGGTAGAGGCTCTCTTGACAATAAATGGTGTGTTTTCCAGACAAAGGGAATTGGATATATAAAATACATCCTGGGTGTTGTCAATATCCTGATACTTACCTACGTGTTGTTGGTAAGTACCGTGGAGTTGGTTCCGACTCATAGTGACCCTGCACAGGGTTCTGAGGCTATAAATCTTTACAGGAGCAGAATGCCTCATCTTTCTCCCATTGAACTGCTGGTAATTTCGAACTGCTGATCTTGATGTTGACAGCCCGACCACTTCGCTACCATAGCGCCACATGAAAACAATGCCATATTGTGCAATTGTTCAGCACTTTATTGATAATCTCCTTGCAATGTGGAGTCTTTGTAATTCCCATCAAGTGACTGGAAGGGACTATACAAGTGAGGTGCTGTGGTCCAAGGCAACTGGATAGCTTGCTAATGATACATATAAGATTCATGGCATCATTGTGAGGGTGTAACCATGAAAATAAGGTGTATAGAACACTATTGAGAAGATTGGTCAGTTTTGCCATCCCACTAGGTTTAAAATGAGCCACCCCAGAGATGCAAGAGGAATCTTGTGACCATCAAGAGACAACTAGGATTGAAACAAAAACAACTTGGTTGTTGTTGTTAAGTGCTTTCAAGTCGGTTTTGACCCATAGCGATCTTGTGTGGGTTTCCAAGGAGCAGCTGGTGAGGTTATATATTATTAAAATTATTTTTAAATGGATTACCCAAAGGCTGTTTAAAATTTGTATTCAAAAATACATTTTCATACTTGCATTCAAACATGAATGTAACGTAGGCATAAACACCATTTAAAATAAAACATTAATATTATAATTAAAAAAGATCAAAATAGTAAGAAATCAGAAATCTGACAGTTCATTCTTTTTTCTTATTGTTTAATCAAACCTTCCTTTCCCTACAAAATCTTTCTGTAGAGACTTTCTTCTTCAAGCCAGAATCCAAAGTACTTGTTACATGTATCTATACCTGTCACCCTCTTATCTTTTTTACCCAGGAACAAATATGTTGCTAATTGTGTTGCACACCATGGATCATGGTGCTTACTGGGCTAGTTTCCCTTCTGGTTTCTTACAGAAGATTGAAGGATCCAAATGTTAGGCTGTTTTTATTGTTCTTGTTGCTGTTTTCTTCTTTTATAGAGTCAGGCAATTCTTGGACTAAACTGAGTATCTGATCAATAAATTGGAGTGAAAAATCCTGGCCCAAAATACTTCCACCACATTAGATTGCTGGCAATTGCATAAACCAATCATCTGGTTTCCTCTGGAATTCAGAGATTACAGAAGTGTTTGGCTAATTCAATAGCATGAAAAGGCAGAACAGTAACACACAAAGTAGTTCATTTCTAAAAGAACAACTGTCTAGAGGGAAGAATTAAAATTTTTTCTGTAAATGGTCAGACACTAAATACTTTAGGCTTTGCAGACTATATGGCCTTTGTCATGACTACTCAACTCCGCTATTGTAATAATAATAAAGAAAACATTAACCATGTGTAAACAAATGAGCATATCTGGGTTCCAATAAAACTATGTTTTTACAAAAATAGGTCATGGATGGAATTGGACCCAGAAGCCCTAGTTTGCCAATCTCTTCTGTACAGCAGTACTTTCCACTAGATATAAAATTTGTGCCACATTTTAATATAATTTAGCAGCTAACAACAACAACAGTATGATAGAAATCGAATTTTAATGCAGTTTAAAATATTCTAGTAGCCACATTAAAAAAAAAAAAAAAGATAAGATCAGTTTTACTAATTCTGTATTTATCTCAATGTGTTCAAATTGAGAATTTTCCATTCTTTTCTTCTGGTATATTGTTGTTAACCATGCCATTGAGTCAGTTCTGACTCATAGCAACACTGTATAGGGTTTCCAAGGAGAAGCTGTTGAATTTGAACCACCTATCTTGAGTTTCAAACCCAACTTGTGGTCTACTGCTTCATCCCACAGCATCACACCAGGACTTCATGTGACGTTTTTGAAATCCAGTGTGAATTTTATACTTAAAGCACATCTTGATTTAGACTAGATGCATTTCAAGTGCTCAAGAGCCACAATTGGCTCATAACTATTGAATTAGAGAGCATAGGTCCAGACCCTGAAAGACACTATGATGATAGTTTCCCGTGTTACCCTAGAGTCTTTGTAAATTTTAGTTGCAGCATTTTTCTAAAATATCCTGGAAGATCTTGTTACTAGCATCCCAAAGACTGTAACATAAAGTGTGCATGAATGAATGAGTAAAAAATTATATCAATACTAAATCCTAAATGGCTAGATAATCCCCTGCAGTATCTATTTTACTTAGCTCAGGGTTTTCATTATTTTAGTAGACTGAAAATTTCTTGAGAAAAGGGGCTTTGTCTTGGGTGTTTTGATAGTTTCACAGTACTTCTACACTCTTCTTATTTCATTCCATAGAAGTGCTCAAGAATTGACTCTCATTGCTTACAAATTAGCATTGAGTGTCATAGTGTTTATGTTTAACAGCCATTCACAAAAATGTATGTGTTGTTTTAAAATAAATTGCTGAATTTTAATACTGAACTTAATTATTAGATAACTAAAACACAAAGTGTATGCTACTTGAAAATAGATTACTTAACTCTAATACTGAACTGTATTAAGCATTAGGTCATTAAAACATGGAATGATAAAATAACTCAAGATTCTAATAATTAGCCAGAAACCCTGATGGCGCAGTAGTTAAAATCTCTGTGTTAACTGAAAGGTCAGAGGTTACAAACCACCAGCCACTCTGTGGAAGACAGGTATATCATTCTGCTTCCTTTAAGCTTCAAACCGCAAACCAAGTCTTTTGCCAGAGCAGCTGGTGGATTTGAAACGCTAACCTTCTGGTTAGCAGTCAAGCATTTAATCCACTGTGGCACCAAGGTTTCTTCCTTAAAGACTGTAGCCTTGAAAACCCTATAAGGAAGTTCAACTCTGTCCTACAGTGCCACGATAAGTTGGAAAGAACTAGACGGTAAAAGGATTTTTATTAATTAGCCAATGAAAACCAATATGTAGACAAATCAATCCAAAAAGAAAAGAGGAAAGAATCACTTAGATCCATCTTCTTCAGAAAAGCAGAAATTCTAGAGTTCAGCCTTGAAATCTGGATTTATTTCCTAGACAGATGGGTTGATTTTGTTGGTAAAGAGCAAAGCAAATTTAAATAATTTGCTATAACTTGCTGTCCAGTTGATCCAACTACAGTTGATCCCATGTAAGTCAGAGTAAAGCTATCCTCAATAAGGTTCTCAATCGCTTGCTTTTGGAATTAGATTGGCATATCTTTCTTCTGAGAGTCCTGTTGTGGTGCTGTGGATTAATGTACTGGACTGCAAAGTTGCTTTGACAACAAGGTTGGTGGTTCTAGCCCACCAGCTATACCTATAAAACACTATACAGGGTCACTATGAGTTAGAACCAACTTGACAACACTTAACAACATCTTTCCTCTGAGGCATCTCTAGGTAGACTACAACCTTCTTTCAGTTAGTAGCCTAGTATTTGTTCTCCACCAGGGATTTACCTGTTTAAATAATGCCCTCTACTTTCGAGTATCTGGGAGAAAGTTTTGCTATTGTTGTGGGTAAATAGGTATGTGGCACAGTGGTTGAGCACTCTACTGCATGAATGCACAAATGATTTATGGGAGAAAGATCTAGCAGTCTGCTTCTGTAAAGATTGCTGTCATTAAGTGCCATTAAATTTATTCCCACTCATAGTAACTCTGTATAGGGTTTCTGAGGAGCGGCTGGTGGATTTGAACTGCCTGTTTTGCAGTTAGCTGTCCAATGTTTATCCTACAGGACTCCTTTGTGAAGATTATAGACTTAGAAGCCTTTGGAGGCACTTCTATATGTCTTATAATGAGTTGCAATCCATTGGGTGGTAATGGGCTTGGTTTGGGGGGAGTTTGGCTGAATATTTAAAGATTTTTCAGATCAATTGAAGAACTTTAATATGTACATATTTTAATTATATTTAAAAGAAACAAGGTTCCAACCAATGCCTCTCAATTTATAATCTGCTTGCTCTACCAATATAGAAAAATGGAAAGCTATTGTCCCCACAATATTTAGTATGTTTCAACAAAGACAATCTTTTTATTACTTGAGACAAAGTAAGTTCACTTGGAAAGCTTTTGCTGACTCTTGCTTAAAACATACCCTTAATTTAGAGATCTGAGGAGTTTGTAATTTGCAATTCTGAATAAAACCTTTATAGTTGAAGAATATTTCAAAATCTATCAAGAATAGAGCATGTTTGCTAAAGAAATGACACCTTTGAAGTCTTGAATCTGGCTGACCTTTCCTTCTTTTGGCTTATTCAAGATAAATGGCTACAGAAAATGATTAAGGGTTGGTGAAAAAAATTTGAAAAAGCGCTAAGAACCTTCATAATTCTGAGGCACTTACTGACAGTAGATCATTTCCTTTTATGAAAGAACCCATTCCAATATTGGATCATTCTGATGATGAGTTCAAACTAATCTTGAATGATTCATTAAGTCAGTCACTAGTTTATTATAAGGTATAAACTGCATATACTTGGAGTATTGAGACTGGAAAAAGGAGACCAGTGTAGTTCAAAATAATGTTTTTCTTTGAAAAAAAAAAAAGGTTAATACCTTGCTTTTTCTTTTGTATCCCATTGCACAAATAAATGTTGTTGTGAGCCATCAAGTCATTTCTGACTCATAGTGACCCTCTATAGGATTTCCAAGGAGAAACTGGTGGTTATGAACTGCTGACCTTGTGGTTCACAGTCCAGTGCTGATCTTAGAGTACCATACCATGAAATCCTAAGGAGCAGGTCTACTCTGTCCTTTAGGGTTGCTATAAGTTAGAATTGACTTAAAGACATGCAACAACAATCATAAATCACCATGCAAGTTAGATTGCCTTTCTTTTTGCTGAACAAATAAAGAAACTGGGGCATGGAGAGTTTATGTAACTTGCCAAATTTTGCAGTAAATGGCATATCTGGAATTTATTTATTTGTGCAACCAATAAATATTTATTGAATTCCTTTTCCAAGTTTGTCACTATTCTAAGGGATGAGATGCAGCAATGGACAAACCAGACAAAGCCCTTGTCCTAATAGAAGACTTTCTACTTGGCAGAAACATTGGATTCAAACCAACAACAATAGCAGATATAAGCATATTATGCATGCCTGTGATAATAAGGGTATCATGGTTTAAAAAATGTAGCAAAGAAAAGGAACAAAAAGTAAAGAATTCAGCTTATGTACGATTCTATATGTGGAATTCAGGTATAGCCTAATTGTTTAAGATGATGTTTGAGCAGAAACGTGACGGAAGAAAGACGAGTGTTCCAAGTAGTAGACACCTAAGACTAGAGTCTCATGGTGAACAATGTGGGCATGTTCTCTGCAATATTGGTTTTAAAATATAGTTTATAGTGTGTATTCAATATGATATTTTTTGAATTAATACCTAGGACTAGATGACTAAGAGCATTTTATTAGTTGAGTACATGATTTCCGTTTAATTTTTGTGATCTCTATAGTATCTCCCATAAAGATTTACAGCCTCAGAAACCCTATGCAGGGTTGCTATGGGTCGGAACTGACTTGACTGCACTTAACAACAACAACAGTAGAAGCTAGTCTGTGCTGCAAAAGACCTTCCAGAGTAAAGAGTAAAGATGATTTTGAGGACTAAAGTGTGCCTGACCCAAGTCATACTATTTTTAATCATCTCATATGCATTGAAAGCTGGACAACGAATAAAAACTGAGGCATTTGAATTATGATGCTGAAGAATATTGAGTGTTATGGACTGCCAGGAAAACAAACAAATCTACCTTGAAAGAAGTTCCAGAAGTATAACCAGAACACTCCTTAGAAGCAAAGATGGTATGACTTCATCTTACATACTTTGAACATGTTATCAAGAGGGATCAGTCCCAGAAAAAGAATATCAAGCTTGGTAAACTAGAGGATCAGTGGGAAAAAGGAACATCCTAAACAAGATAGACTGACACAGTGGCTACATAATGGGCTCAATAGTGAGGCTGATGCAGGACCTGGTATCTTTTTATTCTGTGTGCATAGGGCACTAGGAGTTGGAATCAACTCGGTGTCACCCAACAACAACAATGTTGGTGGTGGTGGTTATGTGTGTGGAGTCCATTCTGACTCATAGCGACCCTGTGCAGGGTTTCCGAGGCTGTAAATCTTTATGGGAGCAGAAAGTCTCATCTTTCTCCCACGGAACAGCTGGTAGTTTCAAACTGCTGACCTTAAGGTTCGCAGCCCAATTTGTAATCACTACGTTACCAGAGCTCCTTAACAACAACAATAGAATCTAGTAAATATCTTTCAAATTATACTCTAACAATTTAGGGTGAATGACTGTATTAACTGATTCCAAAAGGAAAATTTGTATTTCTATTTATTCACTAACTTGCTTAAAGGTATAGCATCAAATGAAGTCCTAATATTGCTAATTTGCTTTGTTGTTGTTAGGTCAAGTTGCAGTCAAGTCAATTTTCCACTCATACTGCCCCCATGTGACAGAGTATAATAGTCCCATAGGGTTTTCTTGGCCTTAATCTTTATAGAAACACACAGACAAATCTTTTGCCTGGAAGCTACTGAATGGCTTTTAACCATCAACCTTTTGGTCAAGCACTTAACCATTGCACCAACAAACTATTTCTGTTGTACAAATAACATGCTTTTGACTCTGGAGTTTTGAGATGTTTCAGACATCTTTCTATCACAGTTAAAAGAAAAAAAAAAATCCTTTTTGTGACACACACATTCATTTCAAGGAGGAATCCCATCCTTATATCCTATTTCTTTTTTTTTTTGAAAGACTACTGAATGCTCAAAATAATAGCATCAAATTGACTAACTTCTATGAACCAGAAAACAAAAACCTTGGAAATTAAAGACAATGAATGGGATATGGGCAACCCATGTCCACTTGCCAGCCTGTATAAACTTTGTAACCATGGGAAAGTTACCGAACTTTTCTGTACCTTTGTTTCCTCATCTGTAAAATGGGAATGATAATAGCATTTATTTCAAAGGTTGTGAGAATCAAATCCATTAATATACGTTAAGCTGTTTAAAAACAAACAAAAACCCAGACACATAAGAATCATTTATGTAATGGTCATGTCCACATTTGCAGAGTGACTAAATTCAGTATTTTGCACATGAAAGGCATTTGACAAATGTCAAATCAAGTTGGATTCTTGCTGATTAAATAAAAGGCTAAGCAGATGCTTTTGCATTGCTTTTCTATTCTATCTTTTGTAAAGTTTCTTAGTTGTCTGTAAAATTTAAGTATGTTGCTTACAATGGCACAAAATTGCAAGTGGATACTAACACACATTAGTCTTAGTTATCTAGTGCTACTATAACAGAAGTATGAGTGGATGGCTTTTGCACAGTGAAATTTATTCTATCACTGTTTAGGAGGGGAGAGAGAAAAAAGCCTTCCCCTAAATCTGGTTCCCTGAATTCACACTTGTAGCATTCTTTAAGGACTAAGGTGATCCTTATCAAACTATGGTAATGCCAATCACCTCATGTGTGTTCAAAAACTGGACAATGAATAAGGAAGAACTTGGGAGTCCTGGTGTCGTGCTATGGATTAATGCAACAGACTGCAAAGCTATTTGAACTGCAAGGTCGGTGGTTCAAGCTCACCAGCTGCTCTTTGGAAACCCTATACAGGGTCTCCATGGTTTGGAACAGACTCGACGGCACTTAACAATAACAACAACAACAAGAACTTATGCCTGTTGGATTATGGCATTGGTAAAGGAAATTAACCACTTAGGACTGTCAGAAGAACAAACAAAACTGTCTTGGAAGAAGTATAGACAGAATGTTTCTTAGAAACAAGGATGACAAGACTTTGTTTGTTTACTTTGCTCATGCTATCAAGAAGGACAGTTCCTGGAGAAGGACATCATGCTTGCTAAAATAGAGGGTCAGAGAATAGGAGAAAGACCTTCAATGAGATGGGCTGACACAATGACAGCACCAATGGGTTCAAGCAGAGTAGTGCTTATGAGGATGGTACAGGAGCCTCCTAAACTGTGAAACAATAAATTTGTTTGTTAAAGCCATCCATCTGTAGTATTTCTGGTATAGTAGCACACACAGGATTGCTAAACATGGGTAAATCCCACCACCCACTCTCAGAAACCCTACAGAGAGTTGTTATGAGCCAGAACTGACTCATTGGCATTTAGCAATAACAATAGACAACTAAGAGAATTTGGCACCAGAAGAGTGGGGTGCTGCCCTAATAGATACCTAAAATGTGGAAGTGATTTTTGAATTGGTAATGAGTAAAGTTTGGTAGTTATAAGTTCTCGGATAGCAAAAGCCTACATTGCCTGGAATGGAGATGTGATGTGGTGCTGTGGGTTAATGCACTGGACTGCAAAGTTCGCACCTCAGGCTCGCCAGCTATTCCTCAGAAACCCTATACAGGGTCACTATGGGTCAGAACTGACTCGACAGCACTTAACAACAACAACAATAACATATTTCCTGGAAGAGACTATTAGTGGAATTTTGGTTATCAAAGGCAATTCTGCAAAGTGTTTAAAGGAAGTGAATAGAACGCTAACACTGAAGATGGTATGGACAGCAAGAAGTAACAGTGGAGAAAACAGTGACAGCAGAACCACAAGACTAGCATGAGATAGTATAGGAACCAACCTATGAAGCAAGAGAGCCAAGTGCCTTCAGGTAGGAGGCTTCCTGATGGAATGGGGTGCTCCGGGCATTTTTCAACCGAGCTAGGTTTTCTGACTCAACCTTGAAGCAAAAAGTTGAGTGCCTTGGGACTGGAAGAGAAACAGGCACTTATCCATAGAGCTAAAAAGCTATCTAACACTTGCCCAAGCAGAGCAGACGCTGGGCCAGTCATGAGGCCAGAGGGGTTGGAGAACTGAGAGGCCAAGGAACCAGGAAATCAAAACTGAAGGGACAAGGAGTCCATGAAGCAGAACTGCTTCAGTCCCAAAGGTAGGGCCATGATCTCTGGTGTCTCAAAGAAGAATTGTATCAGAAATATCATTCCCACAGCATTAAATATTGGCACATGATTCCATTTTTAATAACAATCAGATTCTTACTATGCCTCTGACCTAACAGTAGCAATATGAAGCACTCCCATATTCTGTATCATTAGCAGCAACCACTTCTTTTGTTCTTGTTGTGGTTGTATTTATTTTTTAATGACCTTATTGGTGTCCTGGTGTGGCACTGTAGGATAAGCACCGAAATGCAAGGTCTGCGGTTCAAACTCAACAGTCACTCCTTGGAAACCCTATACAGGGTCGCTATGAGTCAGAACTGGACTCAACGGCACTTAACAACAACAATTAAGATATAATGATATAAAGAATCTGCATGTTCCACATGTACAATTTTATAAATTATACACATTTTGCCATATGTATACACTCTTGAAACCATAATCCAGATATGAACCATATGTATCTGTCATCATTCAAGATTTCTTGGAGCCCCTTAATAATTAAAGGATCGCTGGTAGTGTAGTTGTTACGACTCGGGCTGCTAATCTCACGGTCAGCAGTTCGAAACTACCAGCTGTTCCTTGAGCGAAAGATTAGGCTTTCTGCTCCTGTAAAGAATCTCAGCCTCAGAAACCCTCTGCAGGGTTGTTATGAGTCAGAACCGACTCCACGGCACATAACAACAACTTAATAATTAACCCCTGTTATTCTTACCTGGGAGTCCTGGTGTGATGCTGTGGGTTAATGCACCAGACTGCAAAGCCGTTTGAACTGCAAGATTGGGGGTTCAAGCTAACCAGCAGCTCCTTGGTAACCCTATACTGGGTTTTTATGGATTGGAAACAACTCTGTGGCACTTCACAACAACAGCAATTCTTACCTGTGGAGTCCTGGTGTGGCACTGTGGGTTAATGCATTGTACTGTAAAGTCAGTCTGAACCATAAGGTCAGCCGGTCAACCTCACCAGCTGCTCCTCGGAAACACTATACAGGGTTGCTATGGGTCAGAACCAACTCGACAGCACTTAACAACAACAAAATGGTCACCTGCTCCCCTACCTACTGATCTGTTTCCTGCATTTATAGATTAGATTGCACTTACATTTCTTGTGGGCAAATACCTGGAAGCTAAATGGCTAGATAATATGGTATGTGTATGTTTTTCTTCTTAGGCAACTGTCAAACCGTTTGCCAAGGTGCTGACACCATATCAATTTCCACCTTCAAAGTATGGGAGTTCTAGCTCCTCCACATCTTCTCCAACACTTGGAGAAGTTGGAGAAATTTTCTAAATTTTTATGACTACAGTGCTATGTGCCGTGTTTAGTAATTCTAAACACGAAATTAAATGTTTTTGAATTTTTATGCATACAATGTTATGATTAGTCTTTATAATTTTAGTCATTCTACTAAGTGTGTAGTTGTATTTCATTGTGACTTTAATTTGTGTTTCCCTATGACTAGTGATGCTGAGTATCATCTTTGACCACTTGTAATTGCTGATCTAGCATCTACTGAATACTAAAGGAGAACCTATGTATTGGTGACTTTTACAAAATTTTAGAAGGAAGGATAATTCTTTCCTGTGACCCCAGCTTGATTAGAAGCAGAAATTTACATGTATACTATATGATCTGCTGTTTATATATCTATTAGATTTTTTTAAATCTCAGTCAGATTTGTATGATTGTAAGTATGTACTTGTATCTTTTCCTTATAGGTTTTGAATTCAAAGCTTCAAATATCAGTCAACATATCAGTTGTATGATCTTAGGTATAATTTCCAATAGCAGTATTGAGTCTACTTTATCATACATTATTTGTAAGTGCTTCAAAAAGTAACTATTTTATATAAGAGATTTTTAGTAATAATGTGAAACAAATTGATTTTTGTTTCTAATTTTTATGAACACGGTGTTATTTAATATAATCATATACATATAACAGAAGTGATTTCTCTTTGATTTGTATATGTAAATGTATGTTGAGATCTAAAGACATATATTCAGCTACAGCTGTAAATATATGAGATAGATA
>NW_006408520.1:4649958-4664532 GCF_000296735.1 Chrysochloris asiatica
GCCACTCAATGGGAAAAAGATGAGGCTTTCTGCTCCTATAAAGTTTTACAGCCTCTGAAACTCTACACAGGGTCCCTGTGAGTTGAAATTGACTCAACAGCACACCACCACCACCAAGATTGATAAATAATATTTTTGCAAATATATCTGCAATAACAATTTTCTGACTCAGATTCTACCTGGGGGCCCTCAGTCTACTCCGTGAATAATAATCTGCTTTTTGCTAATAGTCTGTTGTACACACCCCATACTCGTTTAACCCAATTTCTTACAGTAAGACTTTCATGTTCCTACTGGTCTGCTTCTTTGGTTAAATACTAACTGGGAAAAGCACATATGCAAATCTGAAATAAGCTAGAGCAATAACATTATTTCTCAGAGAATATGCAAGCTCAACACGAGAAGCAACCTCCAATTAGAAATGAAAAGCTCAAGGAAATTGTCAGCTTCTTCCTTAACAGGTGTTATTGCTGTCCCCAGGTGAAAGCTTTCCTTCTCCCAACAAAGCCATAACTTTTCTTTGGATATCTTTTTAATGCCTGAATCAGGCCCACTAAAATTATGTATGATAATCTTCCTTCCTTAAACTCAATTAATTATGGTATAAATCATATCTGTAAAATACCTTCACTGCAATTTCTATGTGAATAACAAGGAGCTGTAGCCTAGTCAAGTAAAGATATCAAAAGACCACCACAACACACAACTGTTCTATTAGAACTCATGAGACTAAGATGATGAGGGTTTTTCTGGGTTCTGTGTGGATCTAATCTCAGATCAGCATTAAGCATTTCACCCCAAGGTGATAAATAAGAGTCAGAATTTTAAGCAGTTACTTGTTGCAGTCTGTTATTAATTGGTGAGAAAATTATGGTTGAATTGTTAAAATACCAAAGATCTTTCTCAATTTTTTCCTGTCTGTCTTTCTAAGAACAAAGAAAGTTATGGAAGTGTGGCTTCTCTTAAAGCAATGCTATTATTGAAAGATCACTTTCCAGTAATTTATTCATTAAATGTGAGAGGAAAATAAGTAGAGTCCTTGTATTGTACCACATGCATCAAAGAACAATTCACCCTATGGCTACCAATTATGACAGGCAATTGTCTAGTAGTAATTGGAAAAATCATAGCAGGACCATAAACTAATGGAACTGTAAAGGACTGTTCCTTATAGAGATCACGTGAGTCACTATTTCAGAGGTCATAGAGAAAAATGTAAGATGCCATAAGGATACAAAGACAGGAAATGAAAACTATATAGAAAACCCCTTCCCCAAATTTGAATATAAATATTACATTATGAGGAGACATTTATCGACTATAAAACTCAAGATATAAGATTGAATTTGACAAAATTAAATGTCTTCAGTTTCAGTGTTGTGTGCATGGAGACAGGAAAGGGTTTAAATCCTTTTCTATTTCTTTTTGTGATTGTTCTTGAATATTAGACTGTCCATCCTTTAAACCTATTTGCTAATATACAACTAAAGGTCAGACAAGAGTTTTTATCCTGGGATCTTCAACTATGGAAGATATCCTTGAATATATTTCACAAGTATTTTGAAGAAATACTCCATTTTTTAAAGTATTTGTGTGTTTATGTAGTTTTCCAGTAAGTAGGCTATCATTTTTCTCAGATTCTTATGTATTTTCAAAACCCTAAAATTATTAAAGGAGTCTCTGTGTAGCAAAAATGGCTATGTGTTTGACTGCTTACCAATAGATTGGAAGTTTGAATTCACCAAGAGACACCTTGGAAGAAAGTCCTGTTTGGGGCCTTGAAAACCCTATGGAGCAGTTCTGCTCTGCACAAATAGGATTGCTTTCAGAAGTGACTCGACAACCAACATGGAGTCCTGGTGTAGCATTGAGGGTTAGTGTGCTGGACTGCAAAGTCAGTTTGAACTGCAAGACCAGTGGTTCAAGCTCACCAGCTTCTCCTCGTAAACCCTATACAGGGTTGCTGTGAGTCGAAACTGACTCAAAAGCATGTAACAACAACAATAACAGCAATGTTAATTAATAAAGAGTCCTTGTGTGGCCCTGCAGGATAATGTGCTGTAAGATAAGATCAGTGGTTCAGACTCACCAGCTGCTCCTCAGAAATCCTATACAGGGCCACTATGAGTCGAAACCAATTTGATGGCACTTAAAAGCAACACCAACAACAGCAATTAATTATCAAAATTAATATTTATAAATAATTCAAAATAATACAAAAATGTCACAATAATTTATTGTTGTTGTTGTTGTTAAGTGCCATGGAGTCACTTCCAACTCATAGCAACTCTGTGTAGGATTTCCAAGGAGTGGCTGGTGGATTTGAACTGCTGAACTTTCAGTTAGCAATTCAGTGTTTATCCTGTAGCATCACACCAGGACTCCCTATTTATAGTTAGGAAGTTTTCATTGAAATCCTTAGACAAAATCTCCTTGACATAGAATGTAACTTAATCTCTCTAAACGTAATTTCTTCATATATGAAATCAAAATAAAACTATTTTCTTGAAAGGACCATTGTAAATAACAAATGAGATGATGAATATAAATGTGGTTTGCAGATTAAAACATATTTTACTTTGTTGTTGTTAAGTACCTTGGAGTCGGTTCTGACTCATGGTGACGGTGGACAGAGTTTCCGAGGATGCTAATCTTTATTGAGAGCAGAAAGCCTCATCTTTTTCCCACGGAACAGCTGGTAGTTTCGAACTGAGGACCTTGAGGTTAGCAGCCCAATTTGTAACCACTATGCTACCAGGGCTCTTTACATATATTGGTTTTAATGGTGTCTTTCTAAGTATAAGGAAGAATAGCCCTGATTTACTCTGAAATTTCTTTTAGAATTTCCTAACAACTAATTTGATAACCATGGCCTACTTTGAAATGAGCAGATGTCACTTATGTTATAGAGTCCTTGGATGGCACAAATGGCTAATACTCTTGGTTGCTAACAGAAAGGATGTGGGTTTGAGTCCACTACACCAAAAACTTTTGGAAACAGATCTACTCAGATACGCATAGGGTAGTAGTCATGAGTTAGAATCAATTCCCTTGCAAACTGGTTTGGGATTACTAATATTTTCAAAACGACTAGCTGTTGGGCAGGAGAAAGAGACTTTCTGCTCCCATAAAGATTTACAGCCTCAGAAACCCTGTACAGGGTCGCTATGAGTCAGAACCGACTCCACGGCACATAACAACAGCAACAACATATTTTGACAAAGATGTTTCTTTACCTCTTTGTAGATTACAACTTCTAAGATGTCCTATATGTTTTTAAAATGTTTTAAATTATCATGGGATACTTTTATTATTAGTGGATTTTGTCTTCACTTTATTAATTCATCATTAGGTTGGAGCAAACATAAGAGGGGTAAGTAACAGAAACTTACCCCTCTTATGTTTTAGGTTCTTGTTAAGTTGTTAAGTGCCACCGACTCAATTCCGACCCATAGTGACACTGTATAGGGTTTCCGAAGAGCAGCTGGTGAGCTTGAACCACCGACCTTGCAGTTCAAATGGCTTTGCAGTCTGTCGCATTAACCCACAGCACCACACCAATCTCAACAGTCTTAATTATGGGCATGAGTGAAACAACATCAATTGGCTTGGTCGCACTGTATGATAAACATTGGTCTGCTATTCACAAAGTTGGCATTTCAAACCCACCAGTGTATCGTTGGGAAAAAGATAAGGCTTCCTGCTCCTATAAATATTTGGTGGTGGTTTTTGCATGCTGTCCAGTTGATTCCAACTCACAGGGACCCTGTACAGGGTTTCTATGGCTATAAATAGTTACAGGAGCAGAAAGACTCATCTTTCTCCTGAGGAGCAACTGGTAGATTTGAACTGTTTATTTTACAGTTAGCAGTCTAACTCATAATTCACAGGGTTGCTATGAGTCACAATTGATTTGATAGTGGGTTTTCTTCAAACAATAAAACTGGAATCTCTACCTCAAACAATACAACTAGAATCTCCATCCTCAAAATGCTCTTCTGACTTGGATATTTCCAGGACAGCCAATGAAATTATCAAATTCTATCTGTACCACCAACTGTCCCATCATTCTCTACTGAGCCATATCCTGGATCTCCATTTCTAGCACCATTTTGCTGCTTTTTATCACTGCTATGATGCTAACATTAGAGTCCTGTCTGAGATGTTCTCAACCACCATTCTGCCAACAACTCTGACACTGCTGTTGTTGATCTTCTTTGTTTTGCCCTGAGACGGACCCAAGTCACAACTTCAGAGAGTCTGAACACTTAATCTGTGGTGCCGTCTCTCACCAATCTCAGTGAAGTGATATGGGAAATAGCACTCTTCCTTTGGTTAAGATTGTCCCACAGAGGGCTTCTTAGGTTTCACAGTGTTGCACAATTTAATGAGGTAACTCTGAGTTTTACATACAGACTATTTTTTCAAGAAACCCTGATGCGGCACTGTAGGAAAAGCACTGGACTAGTAACTACAAGATCAAGAGTTCAAACTCACCAGTTGATATTAGGAACCCTAGACAGAGTTGAGATGAGTCTGAATCAAGTCGATGACACTTAACAGTAATAACAAGGAGTTGGAACTAACTTGATGGAACACAACAATTTTTTTTTTTTTTTTGAGGGTACAAATATGCAGCTGGTATGTGTCTATCTTCTGGCACAGATTTAAATATCAGACTCTACTTGTAACCCTAAACACCACCTTTGATTGCCAGTTGCCTAGGCCTTGTAGTGAGACAGATGGACAGATTTAGGGAGATATAGAAGCTGTTGTTAAGTGACGTCAAATTGGTTTTGACTCATAGCAAACAAGTAAAGGATTTCTGAGGAGTGGCTGGTAAGTTTGAACCACCAATACTGTGGTTCAAACAGATCTGTTGGTCCTGAGCTTATCCTACAGTGCCATAGATATGGATAGTTGGTCTAGAATTTCAGGGAATGTGTCTGATCTGATTTCATTCACCAAAATATCTGCATTTGCCTCCAGTCTAGCTGAGACTTTGTTTCATAAAAATAAATAGATAATTAAATAAACACATACATAATACCTAGATTTTCTCTAAGTTCAAAAAGATGGAAATTTAAGAAGGACCTAAGTACAATACCAAAATATAACATTCTACCATATGCTGTATCCACATACCATGGAACTTGAGAATTGTACAGTCTAATGCAGTTCTGAATAAAATCTAAGCAACCAGAGAAACTCCCACTCTTTCTCATTTTGCCTTTCATCTAGTCTTTTATTGGCCCAGATTTCACTGTTCAGTGTTTCTGGCTGGAAACATCTTTCTATAATTTCTTGTTCCAATACATTAGGGAGAATGAACACATGGCCTATCACAAATACACTCAGAGCACCTCTACCACATTCCTTCAGGCCTACATACATTCTTACGCCCATGAAAAGATGGATAGAGAGTCCAAATCAAACCGACATGGAAATAAAGCAGCTTATATATTTTTAGCTGATTCTGTTACTTGATTCCTATTAATTCACCATAATTTTAATAAATTATGAGTTAATTCTATTTTTTATGATGGATAAGGATTAGAAGAAAATTGTACAGCATCAATGTGTAAAGGTTAAGATATTTGGTTATTATAAATTTGATGATTCAATAATATTCTAAAAATCATTTAAGTATATCCTCCCATCCATACAAGCAAAACAACAGAAATTACAGATCTCTATTGCAACCTCATTTGATAAATTTCTTAGCAGGGAACTTTTCTTAAGGAAACTTAGCTTTCATGAAAAAATAATTTACTGTGTATATCTTCCTTGTAATTGTCCCTACACAAAAATCCTTAATTTTATCTTTTGAACTAAAATAGTTGGAGTCTACTCTTTATTCAAATGATAGCCCTTCACACAGTTGGAGACTGATGA
This sequence comes from Chrysochloris asiatica, assembly GCF_000296735.1. Lineage (NCBI taxonomy): Eukaryota > Metazoa > Chordata > Mammalia > Afrosoricida > Chrysochloridae > Chrysochloris > Chrysochloris asiatica. Next base: position 4,655,854 of record NW_006408520.1, read on the forward strand.
TATTCTGTGCCTCTTGAGTTTTATCTTTTCCTTAAACTGTTCCTTAGGGCTTCCCAGCACACATACCTTCATCAAGATATACTTAGATTAATCAATAAGGCTCTTAAAGTATAATGGATGTCAGTACTAGAGATTTAGATCACAACTATTATGAATCCTTGAGGTCATAGACTATATATATTCCTCTTTGTAAGCCCAGCATATCAACATATCTAGTCATATCAACATATCTAGTCAGTAAACATTTGTCTGTAGGATGAGTGAAAAGAGACACTATCAAAATAATCTCCCAATATAAATTACCTTTAATTTTTTATTTACTTACATAGTCTCATTTCTCTATTCAATTTTAGTTTCCAAAGTAGTCTGTGAACTAACAAACCAAAAAAAGGAAGTAAAGTTAACTTCTTAGGGATTAATATTAAAATATATTTAACATATGAAGTTCTTTTACCTAATGAGAGAGCTGGATAGTATTTGTGCTAGTGGTGAAATGGCTTGTTTTTAAGACAGTAAAAAAGTTGTTTTTGTTTTTTATTAAAGCATTTCAGGGACTTTACAAAATGAGGCCTGTCTAGGTATTAGGGTATAAGTGCTATGAAAATTAAAACTACGGAACTAAACCAGGAATGGAAAACACGACCCTCTCTCTCCAGTGCCAGTCCTTCAACAAGGACTCCAGGTGGGTGGGAAATTTACCCTAGATAGAGAGAGAGAAGGCATTTGGGACTTACCATGGCAAATATGCTGATTCTCAGCATGGAGGATGATTTGGGTGAATACTTGATAGAGACACTCCAATTCTCTCTAGCCTCAGGGGAACTTGTTACAAATACCTTGAGAGAGGCAGTAAGAAACTGAGAGAGTGGCCCTAATAAAATTTCTCTTTAATATATTCTGGGGAGCCATATGAGAAGCTGAGTGAATGGGAAAACCCAGCAGGGACCCTAATAACCTTTAGTACAAGTGGGCCAAAGTTTCTCTTCCTCTTTAGTGAAAGCAGCATGTGCTGTAATGTATATAGCATTAAGGAACATTTGTGCTAATAATATTGATGGAAGTAGCAATAGTAAGGTCACCACCTAGTGGTCAGGTAAAGGTTAAGTCACAGACAGGCCACCAGGAGACAGAGCAAAGATAACTAACAAAAGCTGAAGATAGTAATGCTGGCGGCCCACTAAGGCCTTTCAAGGGAATAGAAATGTTTGAAGGATTGCCAGTGATTCATTTAGGTAGAGACTCACAGCTAAGGTGTTTCTAGCTATGAATTATGCTGGAGTTGCTTTTGTTGTTGTTGTTAAGTGTTATTGTTAAGTGCCATCAAATCAATTTTGATCCATAGTGACCCTGTAAAGGGTTTTCAAGGAACACTGGTGAGCTTAAACTGCCAACCTTGCAGATCAAACTGACTTTGCAGTCCAGTGCATTAACCCACAGCACCACACTAGGATTCCTTTAGGAGCAGGAATTACTCAAGTTGTTGTTGTTGTTAAGTGCCATCGAGTCTATTATGTCCCATAGCAACCCTGTATAGGATTTCCAAGGAGCAGATGGTGAGATTGAACCACCAACCTTGCAGTTCAAACGACTTTGCTGTCTGACGCATTAGGCCACAGTGCCACACCAGAATTCCAATTGTTGTGGTTGTTAAGTTCCCTAGGGTCTGTTCCAACCCATAGCGACCCTGAACAGGGTTTCCGAGGCTGTAAATATTTATGGGAGCAGAAAGTCTCATCTTTCTCCCACGGAGCAGCTGGTAGTTTCGAACTGCTGACCTTGCGGTTCACAGCCCAATTTGTAAACACTACGCTACCAGAGCTCCTTAGAATTCCAGTAGCTATAGACAAATAGAGAACTCAGTGAAGTAGAAAGCCCAATAACAGACCCTAATTCTTTAAGAATTGTATTTCTGATTAAGGGTGCTATACAAATATTAAAGGAAGAAATTATGGCTTAGTGAAGAGTACTGGAATAATTTATTAACAGCCTGTCATCAAAAAAAATTCAATTTCTTGAGGTTTACAATGACAAACACCAAGAAAATGATCATATGCATGTATTCATGCAATAAATATTAAAAGCAATTACTAACTGTCAAACATTTTTCAATAGGTTCAAGAAAAATCAGTGAATAAAACACATAGATTTTACATTGAAGAGTTTACATATGGTGAGAAGAAGTATTAATAAAGAAGAGTTTACATTCTGGTGTGGAGAAGTATTAATAAAGAAGAGCAAAAAAATCTAAAATATGGAAGGTTACTATTAAATGTTTAGAAGAAAATGACTCGGCTAAGGAGTCCTGGTGTGGTGCTGTAGAATCAGAATGGGGCTGTTAACTGAAATGTCAGCAGCTCAAATTCACCAGCCACTCTTTGGAAACCTTATACAGGGTCGCTGTGATTCTGGGCTGACTCCACTCATATACACAGCTTAGAGTTAGTGTTGTTTGGGGAAATAAAATGAGATAGGGATCTGCTTCATGTTTACAGCATGATGGCCCAGAGAGGAGGATGAAAGAAAAGTGTATTCAGCATTGAGCTGCAATGTATTAATGGAAAGAACACTAAAGTGTTAGAAAATCTGAGGCAAAAATCTGAGAAGCTATTGGAACTGCTGCTACTCAGGGATTAGATTTGAGTCATTTTATTAATAAATAAAGCATAGAATCTTTCCATATGACTAGAACACTAAGATGGGAAGTGGAGGTACATCTACAAGCATCCAGTAGATGTTTATGTGAATCCTGATATGGAAGTGGATATATCGAGAAAATGTTTTCAGTTTAGGGTATCAAGGAATGCATTTTTAGAGACAGGATATTGAAATGTTCCGGAAAATAGATAAGGATAACTGTATGGGAAATAGCATATTTATGCCTTGGAAATAACATGTATAATGGTTCAGGGACATTAGAAAACATAAAGGGGTTTGTAGACATCATAATATGTGATTTTTATTTGGTTGATGAAAAAAGTAAATTACAATTTTATTACCATAAAAAACACAAAGACACTTTTTACCATCTAGCCAATTTATGATAGTCATATAACAGAATACAGTAATGAGAATAAATGATGTACAAACACACAGAAATATGCATGAATCTTAAAGACTACATTGAGTGAAAGAAAAAAAATGCATGGAGGAGCACACGCTCCATGATTCCATTTTTATATAAACACCAGGCAAAATTAATCTTCACAGAAGCCAAGCTCAACCGGTACATTTGTTTTATGGGATATAGGACTCCTTGGGTGCTGACAAATCTTTTTTGCTTGATGAGTGTGCTGTTTGCATAAGCAATTTGACAAAATCCTTCAAAGTTCAACAGCTAAGAGTGAATGTTGTTGTACATCAGTTCCAACCCATAGCAACCCTGTATAGGGTTTCCGAGGAACAGCTGGTGAGCTTGAACCACCGATCTTGCAGTTCAAAAGGATTTGCAGTCTGTTGCATTACCCCACAGTGCCACACCAGGACTCCAAGAGTGAATACTGTATGTATTTTATATTGTTGTTGTTAAAGTATCTTCCAGTCTGTTCTGACTCATACGACCCTGTATAGGGTTTACAAGAATTGGCTTGTGGGTTTGAACCACCTACCTTTAGGTTAAAATGGCTCTTATGTATATCATACATAATAAAAATAATTTTAGAAAATCTAAAAATGATTGGTGGAAACTTTCTTCTTTATGCTTTCCCACATTTTATATTTTTACACTTTTCCTCATTTTTATAACTCCAAAAATTGTTATAACAAAACATTAGAAGTAACTCTGGCATACTAATCTGGAAGGCAGACAGATGGAATAAACTTCTTAACATTTTGGCTGCAATTACTTACATTTTGTTCCTTGCATTTATGCCTGAAGCAATTTGAAAACAGGAAGCATCAGCCTATACTTTTTCCTGTTTCAGAAAAAAAAGTAATGGCTTTGTTTGGAGGAGTCACATTTTTATTTTAACTTTTTAAATTTTATCTTCAGTTGAGTGAAGGTTTACAAACAAGATCATCAGTTTTGCATTCAGCAAATCATATTCTTTGTTTCATTTCACTAATTGCAATGCCCTCCATGCAACAACAGTTGTGTCCCTTCCTCCCTGCAGTTACTCATGTACAAGTACCCTCTTTCAACCTCTTATGTATTTGTGGGATATATTAATATATATGGAGTCCTGTTGTGGTGCTGTGGGTTAATGCACTAAACCGGAAGATCGGTTTGAATCACAGGGTTGACAGTTCAAATTCACCAGCTGCTCTTCGGAAGCCATATATCGGGTTGCTATGAATTGGAACCAGCAGGTTAATGCGCTGGACTGCAAGATCGTTTGAGCTTCAGGGTCAGCAGTTCAAGCTCACTCGCTGTTCTTCGGAAACCCTAGGGTCGCTACGGGTTGGAACCAACTCGGCGGCACTTAACATTATATATATTTGTTGCTGTTGTTATGTGCCATCGAGTTGATTCCGACCCATAGCGACCCTGTATAGGGTTGCGAGGAGCAACTGGTGAGTTTGAACTGCCGAACTTACAGTTCAAATGGCGTCACAGTCTGGAGCATTAACCCACAGCACCATATCAGGACTCATGTGTGTACATATATATACACACACATCAGGACTCATGTGTGTGTGTGTGTACATATATATATATGCCACTCTTCATCCTATACCCATAGATATATGCCACTCTTCATCCTATACCCATTCAGTTTATATCTCTGTCCATGTATCTACACACAGAACATTGTTGTTCAAGGGTTCTGTATATCATAATTTACCTCTGTCCCCTTTAGCCCTTGCATCCTTCCCTGCATCTTCACTTATCTTCATCATTCGTCTGCAAACCTCCCTCTTCTTGTATATTGCCCTTCCCATCCCCCGAGTTAACATGAGTCTACTCTCTAGTCCTGGTGTGGCACTGTAGGATAAACACTAGACCATAAGGTCTGTTTGAACTGCAGTCAGAGATTCAAACTCACCAACCACCATTACACTATGAGTCAGAAGCTACACAATGGCACTTAATAACACCTTCTAGCCAATGAATTACTCTCCCTTCCCTCTCATCCTTGGAAACCATCAAAGAATGTTTCTTTTAGTATGAAAACCTTTTCCTGAGGGTTTATAATAGTGACCTTATACAATATTTGTCTTTTTGTTATTGACGTATTTCACTCAGCTTAGCATCCTCCAGGTTCATTCACATTATATATTGTTTCATAGATTCATTGTTATTCTTCAATGTTGCATAGTACTCCATTGTGTGTATGTACCAAAATTTGTTTATCCATTGATGAGCATTTAGGCTGTCTCTACTTTTTGCTATTGTGAATAGTGCTGTGATGAACAGTGGTGTGCATATATCTACTGGTGTCCTGGCTCTTATTTCTTGTGGCTTTATATCAAGCAGAGGGATTGCTGGGTCATATGGTACTGCTATTTTCAATTCTTAGGAAGCACCACATCACTTTCAACAATGGATGAACCGTTTTATAATCCCCTCAGCTATGTTGGAGGGTCTCAATCTCTCCACATCCACCACACTCAACATTGATTGTTTTCTGTTCTTTGAACTTTGTTATTAATGTTGATGTGAGATGATATCTCATTGTTTTCTTGATTTGCATCTCTCCTGCTAAAAGCGAAGAAGACCTAAAATATTTACTGATGAAGAGCAAAGAACATAGCCTTCAGTATGGATTGCATCTCAATGTAAAGAAAACAAAAATCATCACCACTGGACCAATAAACATTCTTATCAAGAGAGAAAAGATTGAAGTTGTCTAGGACCTCATTCTTCTTGGATCAATTATCAACACTCATGGAAGCAGCAGTCAAGAAATCAAATGGCATATTGCATTAGGCAAATCTGCTACACAAGACCTTTTAAAAGTGTTCAAGAGCAAGGATATTAGCTTGAGGACTAAAGTGCACCTGACCCAAGCCATGGTATTTTCATTAACCTCATGTGCATGTGAAAGCTGGACAGTGAATAAGGAAGACCGTAGAAGAATTGCTACAGACCGTAGAAGAATTGCTACATTTGAGTTATGGTGTTGGAGTAGGTTATTGAAAGTGCCATGGACTGCCCATAGAACCAACTGATCTGTGTTGGAAACAGTGGAGCCAGAGTGCTCCTTGGAGGCCGGGATGACCAAACTTTCTCTCTCAGACTTAGGACATACTGTCAGGAGGGACCAGTTGCTGGAGAAGGATGTCATGTTGGTAAGTTGGAGGGTCAGAGAAAAAGAGGAAGACCCCCAGCGAGATGGATTGGCAAAGTGGCAGCATCAATGGGCTCAAGTGTGGCAATGATAGTGAGGTTGGCCCAGGATCGGGCAGTGTTTTGTTCTGCTGTGTATAAGGTCACTATGAGTCAGTACCAACTGGATGGCATCTAACAACAACAACAACAATAAAATGGTTAATAATTATGAACATTTCTTCATAAGTTTGTTGGCTGCCTGGATGTCTTCTCTGGTGAAATGTCCATGTCCTGTACCAATTTTTTAATTGGGCTGTTTGTCTTTTCATGTAAAGGTGGTGTAGTTTTCTATAAATTTTAGATGTTAGTCTCTTGTCTAATGTGTCATTGTGATTTTTCCCCCCCAGTCTGTTGGCTCCCTTTTTATTCTTCTGATGAAATTTTTGGCTCACACAAGTGTCTAACTTTAGGGTTCCCAATCATCTATTTTGACTACTGCTGTTTGTGTGTATTTAGTAATGCTTGATATGCCATGAGAGCCCTACATTTGCCCCTGTTTTTTCATTGATAATCTTTATAATTCTAGTTTTTTACCTTTAAGTCTTTAATTCACGTTGAGTTGGTTATTGTATATGGTGTGATATGGATTTCTAGTTTGGCCAGCACCATTTGTTGAAGAGATTATCTCATTTCCATTTAATGTATTTTGGCCCTTTATCAAAGATCAGCTGACTGTATGTGAATTGACTTACTTTTGGGTTCTAAATTCTGTTCAGTTGATCTTTGTATCTATTGTTGTACCAGTACCAGCCTGTTTTGACCACTGTGACTGTTTATTAAATGTTGAGATCAGGAAGTGAGAGACCTCCAACTTTGTTACTTCTTAAGCAGTACTTTGCTTGCCTGAGGTCTCTTCCTTTCCATATAAAATTCATGATCATTTTTTCCATTTCTTAAAGAATGATGTTAGAATCTAGATTGGTATTGCTTTATATAGAGAGATTGCTTTGAGTAGTGTTGACATTTTCACAATGTTAAGTCTTCCTATCTATGAACATGGGATATTCTTCCATTTTGTAAGTATCTCTTAGTTTCTTGTAGTAATATTTTGCAGTTTTCATTGTATGAGTCTTTTCTTTCTCTGGTTAGATTTATTCCTAAGCATTTCATCTTTTAGATAGCTATTGTAAGTGATATTTTTTTCCCCAATTATAGTAGCTCCATTTTAAAGAAAGGATCTATGGGAAGAAGAGGGTATGTATGAATAATGTTGCTCATCAACAATCAGAGTTATTCAAACCTATGAATACCATGCCATGTTACGGTGGAATTTTGTTGGTTTGTTTTTAATCTTGCTTTGTATACTACCCAAGGCAAATACAATTTCATTATCTTTAAAATACTGTATCTACAGTTATATGAGGTGTCCTGGTGTGGTGCTGTGGGTTAATACACTAGACCACAAAGTCAGTTTGAACTGAAACGTCAGCAGTTCAAGCTCACCAGCTACTCCTCAAAAACTTTATACAGGGTCTTTAAAAGTCAGAAGGACTTGAAGGCACTTAACAACAACAACAACAACAACAACACAGTGATATGATGGAAGCAAATCACATTTTCTAGAAATGGCCATGACTTATCTCATATATTGTTCTTGCAATGGAATCTCAACACTCCTCCATTGAGAAACAGGGTATATGGTCCCAACTTGGAACCTAGGTGGACATTTGTAACTGCCTCAAACAAGAGAATGTGGTGGATCACTCTCTCTTAGGACATCTACCCTTGGAATCTGGCCACTATATTTTAAAGAAGCTTCAGTCACATGAAAAGGCCATTAAAGATATTCCAGTGAACAGCCCTAGCTAGGCTCCCAGCTTAATGTCCATCTCAACTATTATATGAGTGGCAGAGCTTTTGGATTATTTAATCCCCCAGTCTTCAAAGCTTCCAGCTGAGGTCATAGACATCATGGAACAAAAACAACTTATCCTTACTGTACCTTGTCTCAATTCTTGATTTAGAGCAATCATGAAAGATAATGCATGATTGTAGTTATTTTAAGTTACTGAGTTTTAGAATGATTTATTAAGTAGTTAGAGTCATCAGAACAACAGATTTGAATATATACAATCAGAAGTTACTAAGAAGTCTGGATGATTGTGATCACCATAGGTGTAAACTTTATACCTATATACTATTTAAAGGAAGTTCTGGTGGTACTATGGGATAAGTGTTGGACTATTAGCACAAGAATAGCAGTTTAATCACATTGCAGAAGAAAGGCAAGAGTGCTCCTGTACAGAGTTACAGCCTCCAAAGCCCTACATATGCTCACTATGAGTTGGAATCAACTTAATGGCAGTGGGTTTTTGTTAATATCACATTTATTATAATTATATTTACATAAGGAGCTCTGGTAAGATAGTGAATTACAAGTCTGGCTGCTAATCAAAAGGTCAGCAGTTCAA
>NW_006408520.1:4665358-4666704 GCF_000296735.1 Chrysochloris asiatica
ATTCTTCTACGGTCTTCCTTATTCACTGTCCATCTTCCGCATGCATATGAGGTTATTGAAAATACCATGGCTTGGGTCAGGTGCAACTTAGCCCAAAGCTGACATCTTTTCTCTTCAACACTTTAAAAAGTTCTTGTGCAACAGATTTGCTTAATGCAATGTGTTGTTTGATATCCTGACTGCTGCTTTCATGAGTGTTGATGGTTGATCCAAGAAGAATGAAGTCCTTGACAACTTCAATATTTTCTCTGTTGATAAGAATGTTGTTTATTGGTCCAGTGGTGATGATTTTTGTTTTCTTTACATTGAGATGCAATCCATACCGAAGGCTATGCTCTTTGATCTTCATCAGTAAATATTTTAAGTCCTTTTCACTTTCAGCAAGCAAGATTGTATCATCTGGATATTGCATGTTGTTAATGAATCTTCCTCCAATCCTGATGTCATGTTTACCTTCATATAACCCAGCTTCACGGATTATTTGCTCAGCATACAGGTTGAATAAGTATGGGTAAAGGATACAACCTTATCACACACCTTTCTTAATTTTAAACCATTCAGTGTTCCCATGTTCTGTTTGAACAATTGCATCTTGGTCCAGATACAGAATCCTCAGGACCACTATTAATAGTATCTCTCGTTCCATGTCCTCTTCTGAATCTAGCTTAAAACTCTGGATGTTCTCTGTCAATATATGCTTGCAGCCATTTCTGTATTACCTTTAGTAAAACTTTGCTTGCATGAGATATAAAAGATATTGTCTGATGATTTCATTTCAGCATTCCATTGGGTCACCTCTCTTTGGAATGGGCACAAATACGGATCTCTTCCAATTAATTGCCCAGATAGTTTTCTTCCAAATTTCTTGGCATAGATGAGTGAGTGCTTCCTGTGCTGCCTCATTTTCTTGAAAGATTTCAATTTTTATTCCACCAATTCCTGGTACCTTGTTCTTTCCCAATTCCTTCAATTCACCTTAGACTTCTTCCTTCATTATTATTGGCTCTTGATCATATGCTACCTTTTGAACTGGTTGAACATCAACCATTTCCTGCTGGTACAGTGTCTCTGTGTATTCTTTCCATCTTCTTTTGATGCTTTATGTATCGTTAAGTCATTTGTCCAGAGAAGCCTTCAATAACAAAAGTCGAAGCTTGAATTTTTTCATCAGTTCCTCCAGCTTGAGAAATACTGAGTGTTTTTTTTTCCCCTTTTGGATTTCTGACTCCAGATCTTTGTACATTCCATTGTAATATTTGACTTTGTCTTCTCAAACTAACCTTTGAAATTTTCTGTTCAGTTCTTGTACCTCCTTATTTCTTCCATTTGCTTCAGCATCTTTATGC
>NW_006408520.1:4667005-4680024 GCF_000296735.1 Chrysochloris asiatica
AGTGAGATGGATTGGCAAAGTGGCAGCTTCAATGGACTCAAGTGTGGCAACAATTGTGAGGTTGGCCCAAGATCGGGCAGGGCAGTGTTTCTTTCTGTTTTGCATAGGGTCACTATGAGCTAATACCAACTCGAAGGCACCTAACAACAACAAATGCTATCTAAAGAAGGTATTTGAAATGAACAAATCATTGATTGTACAGAATTCTATCATGTGATCTCTAGCATCATTTCTATCACCAAGGCCATATTTTCCAACTACTGATCCTTCCTCTTTGCTCTCAACCTTTGCATTCCAATCACTTGTAATGATCAATACATCTTGATTGCATGCTTGATCTATTTCAGATTGAAGAAATTGATAGAATTCTTCTATTTCATCCTCACTTGCTTTAGTGGTTGGTTGGTGCATAAATTTGAGTAATAGTGGTATTAACTGGTCATCCATGTAGGTACATGGATATTATGCTGTCACAAACAGCAGTGTACTTCATGACTGAACTTGATATGTTCTTTTTTTTTATGATGAATGCAACACCATTCCTCTTCAATTTGTCATTCTCAGCATAGTAAACTCTGGTTGTCAGATTCAAAAGAGGAATACGAGTCCATTTCAGCTCACTAATGCATATGATATCAGTTTATGCGTTCCATTTCATTTTGTACAATTTCCAATTTTGCTAGAATCAGAGTTCGTACATCCCATATTTTGATTATTAATGAATGTTTACAGATGTTCCTCTTCATTTTGAGTTGTGCCCCATCAGCAAATGAATGTCCCACAGGCTTTACTCCCAAGGGCTTTCTTCTGTTTGTGTCATCAAAGCCAACTCTACTTTGAGGAGGCAGCTCTTCCCCAGTCGCATTTTAGTGCCTTCCCACCTGAGGGGTTCATTTTCCTGCACTATATTTGACAGCGTTTCTTTGCTATTCACAAGGTTTTCAGTGACTAAATATTCGGAAATAGTTCGTCTCTCCTTCTTCTTAGTCTGTCTTCATCTGGAAACTCATCTGGAACCTGTCCACCATGGGTGACCCTGCTGGTATTTAAAATACTGGTGGCATAGCTTCCAGGATCACAGCAACTCACAAGCCACCATAGTATGACAAACTGACAGATGAGTGATAGATTATTAGATAAACCCCTTGCTAAAGCAGTTGATTATTAATGGGAAGGTTTGAGGTTCAAACTCACCAGCAGTTCTGTGGAAGAAAGATGTGGCAATCTGCTCCTGTGAAGACTGTTATCTTCTAAGCACCATGTGGCAGTTCTACTTTGTCCCATAGGCAATCGGTTTGGTTTTGCTCACTTATTTCTTCGCTTACTAGAGGAAGATTATGGGATGGTGAGTAGGATTAAGGGAAATAATAACATGTAAAGCTCTCATAACTTTACTAGAACACAGTAAACACTTAAATGATTTTATTCTCATTTACTCAGCATTGTTGTGGAATTAGGTGTAAATAATGTTTCAATTTTATAAATTAAAAAGTGAACTTCACAGAGGCTAAATGTTTTATTCAAGGACATGCATTTAATAGATGACACATTTGGGAATCAAACTGACTACAGAGCCTATATTAAGGTGTTGGAATTTATAACAGTCTTCTGAATGAGAATGTTTGAGGGTTGGTTCACTAACCTCTAATTTAAACATGATTCTAGGGGTCTTCTATGCACAGTATAGTTTGGGAATCACCGTAACTCATCTACGTACAGAGTATAATATTTTAGCCAAATTTCAAAATCTTTTTATTATTCTTTTTGAAAACTTTACAACAAGGAAAACACTTGTCTCTGCACCTTCTTTGTTCACCATAAATATGAGAAAGCATAGCCATGCATATTTCACCATGAGGTCCCCAGATATTTTAATAAATCCATGCATTTTGCAAAATAACTTTACATTATTGTAGATTGTTGTAAATTGACAATGTAAGAACAAGAAGATGAGCTTGTCCCCAAATAGATGATAGGATGTCCTGTTACTTTTTGGCATGGATAAATTTCCTTAAATATTTTGATTCTGTTTATATGACTTTCCACAGAGCTACAGAAAGATTCTTGTGCCTGCTTTCCTAAGACAGCCTGAACTCAGGCAACCCCAGTGGATTGCCTGTTCTTATTAGGAGCTCCCTATAAACTATATTAGGGTCACACATCAAAACACCTGTGGATGCTGAGGAGAGAGAATGTGCTGCCTTCAATCGTCTCCCACTTCTCATTAAAAAACAGGCATCTACTCAATATGGCTATGAGCACCTTTATCTCACTTTCTCTGTGAACTCTAACATCAGCTCTATTGTGTATTCTATTTGTGATTGCTAGTGCAGTAATACATGAACCATTACTGCATCGACAATGAAAGGAAAGGGGAGGGAGACAAGGATGGAGGCACCCACTGATGGATGTTTACTGTAAGATCAATTCTAGTCATTCCTCAAGAACTCTCTCACTACAGACTAGAAGCTGCCTCTAAATGGCAGGGGAATTTTTCTAGCTTTTTAAAGAAATTGTGTGTGGAAATGAAGGGAGGGGGAAACAGAAGAGTTTTAGCAATAGAAGGGGAAGAAGAATGCCCCCCCCCAATACATTTTGGTGCTGTAAGATAAGCACTGGACTGAAAAAAACACAAGGTGAGTGGTTCAAACCCACCAGCTGCTCCTTGGAAATTCTAAACAGTCTTGTTATGAATCAGAACAGACTCGATGGCATATAACAACAAAAACAATATTTTTTTTTACAATGTGCCTTAGCATAAAACAAAATTATGAATGTAGAGGAGGTCCTGAAGTGCTTACTTTTGAAGTACAGACACAGTTGATTTCATTTCATAAGAAAAGAATACCTGGTCAAACTCCTAAATGTGCATAAACTGAAGATCATGAACTATTTAAATGTTTACTTTGCATGACAGTTAAATGAGTTTAATAAATTTCAACATTCATTTAAAAAAGTAATTGCAAAACTAAATATCAATGTATCTGAAATCCTCTGAGAAATTGCAATATGCACATTGCCAGTCTTATAAATGATTCCTCTAGGTCCTATTATTTTGATAGTCCCTTTCAAAGTTAATGCAGGATTGGTTGCCTCATGTAAAAATGCAGAAAGCTTGGCTACTGGTTCAGTCTCTTACTAACTTTAACCCTTGAGACAATTATTCAAACGCTCTGAGTTGTCATAGTCTCATTTGTAATGTAAGGATTGTAATGATTGTCTCTTCCACGAAGAGATTCTGGATCTCATTGAGTGGAACAGACTAGGTTCTTCTTTGCAGTGCTTTTGTAACCTACATGTCCTTTTTATCATGTTCCCTGTCCCCTCACACACAAACAGCAGACACTCAGTGAAAACAAATAAACCAAAAAAATACCAACAAAAAGAGTCGCCAGTGAGTGAACTCCAACTCATGGTAACTCCTTGGGTGTCAGAGTAGAACTGAGCTCCCTAGAGTTTTCTGTGGGTACTTTTACTGAAGTCGATTCTCAGTCGTTTCTTCTGAGATATCTCTGGATGAACTCAAATTTCTGATCTGTTGTTAGCAGCCATGCCCAATAAACATTTTGTGCCACTCTGGGACTCTAGACTCAGTACAGAATTGTAAATGAATGAGACACTCTTGTCCAAAACACTTCTGATATATGCTGTATTACAACTGTCTAATAGAAAAAGGAGGAAAAATAAAAATGCAGAAGCTCAAAATGCAAACCATTTGCCTAGGACCTGGAGTATGCCACTTATTACTATTATTTTTTAACACTCCATTGTGCAGACTTCCTACATGATGCAGACTCCCTTCTGAGTTCTCAGAGAACATTTTGTGTTTTGCCTCTGGCCACTATTCTTCCCTATACTGTGAGATATCTGTGCTTGCCTCATTCCCTAAATAAACTGTGGATTACTTAAGGACAAGACTGCACCTTTCTGATCTGAGTATTTGAATTTGTAATGTTTGTTTTATTAACTATTTAGGGGATTGAGAAATTTAAATTTCTAAGGAGATTCCATGGTTACCTATGTGTTTAACATTCACTCTATCTATGGCAAAGGAAAGGTTTAAACAGTTTTCAGAAATAAGATTATAATGCCTATTTTACATGAAATTTAAGGGTCCTGGTGTGGCGCTGTGGGTTAATGTGCCAGACTGCAAAGCTGTTTGAACTTCAAGGTCGGCAGTTCAAGCTCACCAGCTGCTCCTTGAAAACTCTATACAGGGTAGCTATGGGTCTGAATTGACTCGATGGCACTTAACAACAACAATTCTCCTACATTCATCAGAATTGAAAGTTGTTTTTTCCCCATCCTTAGTCTGATATGGTGCTGTAGGATAAACACTGAACTGTTGACCACAAGATTGATTAAGTCAAACCCATCAGCCATTCGTCAGAAACTCTATGCAGGGTTGCTATGAGTTGGAACTGACTTGATAGCCCTTAACGACAACAAGAAGAAGTCTCTATTATAGTAATGCCGTAGCTCTAAAAGATAAGAATTGTACTGTGAACCACAAGGTCCACAGTTTAAGCCCATTAGACGATCCATAGGAGAAAGATGAGACTTTTCTGCTCCGGAAAAACTTTGAAGCCTCAAAATGTATCAATGGTTAATATAAGTTGGATCTGACTCCACAGCACTTAACAACAGTCTGTACTACACTTTGTCTCAGAATTTTCACATAATTATTAAAAACTATAAAGTAATCACTTAAATTTATCATCTGATCTTGATTTTTCTTTATGTGCTCTGGCTCTGTAATTCACATGCAATTTTTGAATGCGGTTGGAAAATATTAACATGAATCAAGCAAGAAAAGATTATTGAAAGTGTTTATTTTTGCAGAGGATTGTTGCTGTTGTTAGGTCTTGTTGAGTAAGTTCCAACTTATATTGAACCTGTATTGGGTTTCCAAGGAGTGACTGGTGGGTTTGAACAGCCAACCTTGAGCCTTAAACTGACCTTGCAGTCTAGCACATTATCCTTCAGGGCCACACACACACACAAAATCTATTTTCTCTGACTTTCTGATAACTTTTGGACATTTCAAATTTATTTTGTGTAGCAGAAAGTTTGAACTGGACCATTATGACCTCTGCACGTAGTGTTTTAAATTTGATTTTATAGAGCCTTAAATGGTTTCCTAAGTTATTTTTAATTCATGTGAATTACCTGAATTAGAGGTCCATTAACTTTCATTATCCTGTCTCAGGAGCTGACTGTATGGCAAAGTGCCAAACTCCTGGAGCCTGAGGGGTAGAGGGAGATGAGGGATGGCCAAAGTAGAGAAAATAAAAATAAAGGTAAACCTGTACCAAAAGCTGAGGTCACTTACTCTTCTGCATTTAATGAATGAGAGTGAATACAACTCCTTTAAAATCTCTGGCAATAAATAATCCGGGCTCAAAAAATCTTAGTGGACATAGAAGTAAGCCTTCCCTAAGATGCCTGTGTGCTTGGCCTATACTTTTGATGGGACTTGGCGTTATTTTAATGCTTCCTGATTTTATTCATCCAAATGTAACAAAGAAGAGAAAAGATGATTATACTAGGAGTGCTTAAGACATTTTGCAGTGCCAGAATGATTGAATATCTGCTTAGTTAAGAAGTTTTACCTGTGCAGTTGCTGCTGTTAGGAATCCATCACTAATGAGTTCAGGCCCATATATCAGAGCTAGAAAGCATGTGACAGTTTGAGTATTAGCCAAGTGCTGGCATTTCAGGATCGCACTATAATTTCTGTAGAATTTCTCATGCTCTTCACAGAGAAGGGGCAGCCGACAAGTAAAGCCATAAGGACAATGACCTATAGTAAAAAATGCAAAACATAAAAAGAATCTTAAAAGCAAACATACTTAGAACCAGACCTGCCAGAATTCTTGTTTTAGATCAGTCACTTACATGCTGTCCTTGTCTGAATAAAGTTAACATCTATGAGCCTCAGTTTTGTCATCAAAATGGGTATAACAAGATCTGTCTTGGAATTTTAAGCAATAATTAAGTTAGCTACTGTATATAGCGTGCCAAGCACATGGTTGACTTTCTGAGTGTAGTAGTTGTTTCTTCTATATTTGGGGCAGACATGACTAAACAGTATTGTCACTTATGAAACCTTTAGAATCCCTGTGCCTGAAGAAAATACTAGGAATGACTGTGAAATTCTAAGACTTGCTGTATGTTCTCATATTCTCTACGTTAGTAGGCAGAACAATATGCATTAACTTCAGTTAAAGGAAATATATATCCTTTGCAGAATGAAACTGCATAGCTTTGCCAGTAAAACATTCTTCCAGAAAAGAAAGATATAAATGGATAAGACGTTACTGTTGCTGTGTGTCAATGACTTTCATCAATTCCAAACCATAGTGACCTCATGTGACAGTTTATTGTTAAGTGTTGTCAAGTTGGCTCTGACTCATAGTGACCCTGCATAGTGTTTCTGAGGAGGGTTCGAATTGTCAACTGTGTAGTTCAAATTGACCTTGGGATCCAGTGCATTATCCTACAGTGCCGTATCAGAACCGATTAGAACTACCCGATAGGGATTGCTGGAGTCCTGAGGTGGCACTGTGGGTTAATATACTGGACTGCAAAGTCAGTTTGAACCACAAGCTCACCAGCAGCTCCTTAGAAACCCTACACAGGGTCATTATGAGTCGGAACCAACTTGACGGCACTTAACAACAACAAAAAATGTAGTGTTTGCTAGGCTGTGATTTTTATGGAAGCAGATCTCAAGGTCTTTCTCCTGAGGATCCCTGGACAACAAGTATTTAGATTATATCTCTTCCATTCTGTAGATTTACCCAGATCCAAGATGTGCAGCGTAGTGGTTATGAAATGGTTTGCTAACCTCAAGTTCAGCAGTTCGAAACTACCAGCTGTTCTATGGGAGAAAGATGAGGCTTTCTGCTCCCGTAAAGATTTACAGCCTCGGAAACCCTGTACAGGTCCGACCCCGCGGAAAATCACCACCAAGATGTGTTCAGTCATACAAATAAATCTCTGTCATCCTGTAAAAGGAAATATTTTAGCAAAAATAATGCATATGTTTTTGTTTGTTTGGATGATTTCATTTTCTCTGCTGAAGGACTTCGCTATGAGTCAGAACCGACTCCACGGCACGCCACCACCAAGATGAGTTCAGTCATACAAATAAATCTCTGTCATCCTGTAAAAGGAAATATTTTAGCAAAAATAATGAACATGTTTTTGTTTGGATAACTTTATTTTCTCTGCTGAAAGACTATTTCCAGAGGTTTATACCAGTAAGTATTTCAAAGATGTTTATTTCCCATAGCAATGGCCAAAGATACATTATTATAGTCTAACAATGCAAAGATTTCATGCAGTCTCAAAAGATAGCCTCTAAATTGGCTTTGGCAGCTTCTTTAATGTTTTTTTATTCATCCATTCAAGAAATATTTATTAAGTGCTTTCTGTGAGCAGACAATAGTGGAAAAGATAAAAACAGTACTTGTCTTTATGAGGTTTATAGCTTCTTTTCATATCTCACTCTCTTCTTAAATTAGCACACAATTTTTTGATGATGCCTTTTTTTCTAAACAGTAAAGACATCTGTGAGTATCCTCTCATACTAAATTTGAGATATATAGCATAGAAAGAAAACTTCCTCTAGTCTTTGAAACACTTTTTCATTGATTCATGTATTAGTGTTGTTGTTATTAAGTACTGTCATTGGTTCTGACTCATAGAGACCTTGTATAGGGTTTCCAGGGAGCATCCGGTGAGCTTGAACCTTACAGTTCAAACTAACCTTGCAGTCCAGAGCATTAACCTGCAGCACTACACCAAGACTATTTAAAAATTACATTATACTCTACAGTTTAACCTACAATCTTTAATGTTTAGCATAGTGACTAAATCAGAGTAGTTACTCAATATGTTACTTTTTAATAACGTTTGTGTTGTTTAAGTGCCGTTGAGTCAGTTCCGATTCATAGAGACCCTGATTAAGCTTATGAGGAGTGACTGGTGAGTTTGAACTGCCAGCCTTGTGGTTCAAATGGACCTTATGGTTGAGTGCTTATCCTACAATGCCAAATCAGGACTCCTTGAATTACGCTGAATTTGAAACAAAGCGATTGGGAACAAGACTTTAGGCTTTAGAAAAACAAATAACCTTTGTATTCATGGGGGTGGGGAAGTGCTTAACTTCTGGCTTTAACCTAATTATCCTCTTACCAGATGTCCATTATTCCCTAAATCTTAAAAGATGGCCTGGCTTTATCAGGCAGTGCTTCTTAAAGAAAACTTCCAGAAACATGAAAGTTACCCTTCATGTTGCAAAGAAATGTTTGAATGGATTATTTTTCAAAGAAAAATAAAGAACCCCATTCTAGGTTAATAGTACGCTCTTTCTTTTCAGTTTCATTCAAAAAAAAAAAAAAAAAAGAAAGACAAGTTAAAATCACCTTATGAAAAAAATACCATTTTATATCAAACTATTTCAGGCAGTTTTTACTTCTTTTCTCTCTATTCCCTATAGGCCTTTAAAACCTAGGGGTTATAGAAGACTGTCATTTTCAGCCTATTTTATCTATTCTTTATAAAAATGGAAGTGCTTATATGTTTAAAAAAAAAAAAAAAGGAAGGAAGGAAGAAAATGTCTGCATTAGAAATTGGCTAGATCCTTTAAAATAGATTTCAAGCTCATTGTGATTCTCAAATACTTTTCAGCCTCATTGTCTTAGTTATCTAGTGTTCCTTTAACAGAAATATCACAAGTGGATGGATTTAACAGAAATTTATTCTCTCACAGTTTAGGAAGCTATAAGTCGTAATGCACACTATTGATTCTGGGGGAACCTCCTAGTCTCCTTTTAGTATCTGCAGGTCCAACATTGCTTGGAGATTTTTGTGTGCCTTGACATCAATCATTCCCTAGATCTACCAGCTTCACAGTGCAGAGAACTCATGTTCGTAGGACACACACCACTCTTGGCTCTTTTTCCTTAGTGGTAGTGGGCCCCTCTTTCTTTGTCCACACCTCTCTCCTTGTATCTCTTGCAAAATAAGGGGTGTTGCATGCCACACCCTGGGGAACTTCCTATATATCAGATCAGGGTTCCTGGTGGGATTCAGGAGGTTATTGTTGTCAGTGTTGTTGCCTGTTGGCTCCGATTCATAGCAATCTTGTGTAGGATTCCCAAGGAGCAGTTGGTGAGTTTGAATTGCTGACCTTGTGGTTAGCGTTTCTACTCATCCTCCCAAGCAAACTAGGTTCTATGCTTACCCCATGTCTTTATTCATACCTGGCCTTAATTCATGTATCCTCTTTTTAACTCATCAGGATATATCTACTCATCCTTCAAAACACAAACTGAATGTCTCATACCCTATTTTCTATCTGTTTACTTTGCTATGATGTTTATTCATTCCCATGTGTTACAATAGTATTCGGCACTTCTTGTATGTTACAATAGTATGACGCTTCTTGCATTTCAGAGTAGAATTAACCTTAGCTTTCCTGACTGTTTTATTTATCTTTGAATTCCCAGAACCTTACCATATTATTTAATTTATGCCAGAAACTAAATGAATATTTATTGGATCTGAAACATTTGACCCCATCCTTGAAGAGCATTTGAATTGATAGGAAATACTATCTTTACAAAGCAGTGATATAATAATTAATATGCAGGGGGAGTTTGAAATAAAGCACTATTGGAAATCAATTTATGGGCACAAGAAGACTTAGAAAAATATGATCCTTTTTAATGTGACTCAGAAAGGTACAAATAGAAATACATGATTTGACTTACTATAAAGGGCAGTGTTACTCAGAGTTGTCAGTAAGATAAATGATAGTCAATGAGAAAAGCGAATAGTATCCCTTGTAGAGGTATACAATATTATATCATATTAAGAGGATCTGATTCACATGCAGTTGTATTTCCAACACCCAAGCTTCAACAATAGTATTTTCAACATATATAACATAGCTTAGATTTATATTAATTTATATGTCACGCTTGCTTCCTGACTTCTTTGTGTTAACTGGGTATTGAATATAATGCTACCTGATTTTTTAGTTGGAGAAAGAAAAGCTAAAATATTTGTGAATTTTTCTGCTTTTATAGTAGGATTTTTGCTTGCCTCCTGTAAAAACTACAAAGAAATTCTACATACACTACTATGAAAGACTTCACTATAGGCATTTTTATATCAATGAAAAATTGATGAATTTGTGTTCTTTGATACTTAAAATTTAACTTGGCTAATAAACATTCAGAGTCCTGGTGTGGTGCTATGGGTTTAACAGGCTGGCATGCAAAGTAAGTTTGAATTGCAAGGTCGGTGGCTCAAGCTCACCAGCTTCTCCTCTGAAATCCAAAACCTTGGAAATTTTGTACAGCATCACTCTAAGTTAGCACCAACTCTATGGTACTTAACAACAACAACAATAGTTATCCATTGTACAATAAAAATATTTACATCAAATATTACAAATAGAAGTTTTATAATCTGGAGCTAGAAACATTTCTAGAAATGATTTATAGTTTTATACAATGGTAGACTGCACCTGGGATGAAATCCAGGTAAGTATCATGGATAGACCATGCCAAGATTAAAAATTTCAAGTGAGAAATTTTAATTCTAAATAAATTATATTCAATATTATACAAAATATCTGATATCACAGTTTTCTCTTTAGACAGAAAATAAATTGCAAGGAATAATTTGTCCACATTTATTTGATGTGCATGAAAGTTTTAAAAATATTAATATTTTACAGTGTAACCCTCAGGTAACACAATCCCAACCTATACTGAAAAGAAACCATTATAACTATAGCTTCCTCAGTGCTAAACTTCTGTACATAAAGTGAGTTAGAAAATCAAAGAAACTATCAAAAGGATTATAAGTAGAGACAATCCAGCAAAGAAGTTTATGAGTGATACACCTTTCTGATGATTGACTCAATTTTCCTCTTCAAATTTTTTGCATAAATATATATGTACATTTCATTTGTTAGATTTAAATAGGACTTTCCCACTAAGTTTTGCTAATTACATGAAACTTTAAACAGATTTTACCCAGGCTTTAATTACACCATTTGCAAGACGGGATAAGAATATACTTCATACATCCCTATTTTCAGGTTGTTCAGTATTCAGAAATGCTAAAGAAATTTCCCTAAAGTATTTGATGCAAAAATACAAGTTTAAAATAAGTAATTGGACTGAGATTATAAGAGGGCATAACCACAGGAGAAGCTTAAAATATTTATAAATTCTACCAAATTTCCTTAAATTATACTCAGGAGCAAATACTAAAAAGTGAAGGGATAGTAACACAGGAAGGAATATATCCTTGTGTAAATTTTAAAATTTGCATCCACTGAGGCAATCCAGTCAAAGTCAGTCATCCTACAGAAAAATGTCTAAGAAGTAAAGGGCATTGTCTGCTGCAAAAGACTGTCTGTTACCCAGTAAATATCCGGACAGACTCCTGGCTCCTCTGTGTCTCATGGTTACATCAGTAGCCCCTATATCCAGGCTGCTAGATAACATACAAGCTTTGAAACTTACTAGTTTGAGCTAGTTTCTGTCTGAGCAACAGTTTTATCATCTGTAGATTGGAAGACATTATAATAATTGCTTAATAGGGTTTCTTTGAAGACTGAGTTATTGAATGTCAGCTACTTAGAATAATGCCTCTATCACATAAATTCTGAATAAATATGAGCTATTTTTATATTTTGTTCACAAATTACTCTTCACATTCCCACAGGTCCTGATTCAAAAGAACAGTTTACATATTCATAGGCACATTTGGTACTGCTAAATTGAAAATTACTGGGTAAACTACTTCTTTAAGTTGGGTTGGGCATTTTCACTATGGAAATTTTTAAAGTCTTATTCCATAGAAGATACAACAAAAGATCCTTGACATAGGGACAAATGATCACGTAGTGATACCAGAACTACTCTTAAAAAGGATACAAAAAGAGAAGGCAAAGTCAAGCACAGGAAGAGCCTTAAGAAAGAAAAGCTTAAGCTTCCACTTCTACCAGTCAAAGTTAGCTAGAGGGACATTGCTCTCCAATCTTTATAATAGAAAATGAGGTCATCTGAGGCCTTATGTGTATAATGAGTGAATCCAAGTAAAATGCTTGTCTTTTAGCAAGTGTTCAATAAATGCTGACTCTTAATTTATGTTGTTCAGAGTACAGACTGTAGAGTCAGATGAGCCTTAGTTTGATTCCTGACTTAGTACATAATAAATGAAATGCTAACATTTATTGAACATTTACTAAGAATCAAACAGTTTACTAAGATACACTTGATTAATCTTACTAACAACTGTATGAAGCATATATGATTGCTAACATTAAAGATTATGAAATTAAAGTTGAAGGGCATTAAGTAACTCTTCCAAAGTATACAACTGGTAGGAAGTGGCACCAAGCAGCATAATTGTGGAACTCACATTCTAGTGGTATAATGTTAGATAAACTTATTAAACTCTGGGAACATCAGTTTTCTCATCAGTCTATATAAGGGTTTTATACAAACAAATTAGACAATGTTTAAAAATACACTGATGATGTTAAACAAATTGTGCTTTTTACTATTATTCCTTATGAAAGATTTCTACAACAGTGATTGTTGTTGTTGTTGTTAGGTGCCATCAAGTAGGTACCAACTCATAGCTACCCTATGCACACCAGAACAAAACACTGCCCCAAAATGGGCCAATCTCACTATTGTTGCCACTCTTGAGTCCATTGATGCTGCCACTTGGCCAATCCAAATCATTGGGGGTCTTGTTTTTCTCTGACCCTCCACCTTACCAAACATGATATCCTTCTCCAGCAAATGGTCACTTTTCACAATATGCCTAAAGTATGAGAGACTAAGTTTGGTCATCCTGGCATCCAAGGAGCACTCTGGCTGCACTTCTTCCAACACAGATCTGTTTGTTCTCTTGGCAGCCCATGGCACTTTCAATATTCTCCTCAAACACCATAACTCAAAAGAATCAATTCTTCTATG
>NW_006408520.1:4702831-4710042 GCF_000296735.1 Chrysochloris asiatica
GGACAGTGAATAAGGAAGACCATAGAAGAATTGATGCTTTTGAATTATGGTGTTGGAGGAGAATATTGAAAGTACCATGGGCTGCCAAAAGAACCAAAAGATCCGTTTTGGTAGAAGTGCAGCCAGAATGCTTCCTGGAGGCCAAGATGACCAAACTTCATGTCTCATATTTCGGACATGTTGTCAGGAGGGACCATTCACTGGGGAAGAATATCATGTTTGGTAAGGTGGAGAGTCAGAGAAAAAGAGGAAGAGCCCCACTGAGATGGAATGGCCAAGTGGCAGCATCAATGGACTCAAGCGTGGCAACCGTAGTGAGGTTGGCTCATGATCGGCAGTGTTTTGTTGTGCTGTGCATAAGATTGCTATGGGTCAGTAGCAACTCAATGGCACCTAACACCAACCACAACATGTGGTTGTGAATTTTGGAGCTCTGCCCTGAATCTGCTTTGCCTGGTATTCTGTGGTATTGCTGAAAACGAACCTCACTGCACCTCTAACCTAGCCGCCATCAAACCCCATCTTCACACTTATTGTTTTTACTAGTACATTTTATTTAGATTCGTTGGGAGGAATCCCATGCAGATTGTTTACACTTCAACTTTAACTATGGATGTATAAACTGCCTTTTGATACCAACTTCATTGTATTCTAATTCCTGAGGTACTTCCAGCATCATATCATTACTAGATGGTGGCATAGACCACTGGAATGTTACAACAAATCAGTATGCAAACCCAATTCTACTATGATAGCATCATAAAAACACAAGTTAGGAGTGGGAACTGGGTTTTAATCCTGAATTTATGACTCATTCCATTTTAACAAATATTGTTTGCTAGACACTGCCATCCGATGAATAAAATTAGGATAAGCAGAGTGTTTTCAAGTTGTATAGAATATGGTTTGTTGTTGTTAAGGGACGTCGAGTTGATTCTGACCCATAGCAACCCTGTATAGGGTTTCCAAGAAGCAGCTGGTGAGCTGGAACCACTGACCTTGCAGTTCAAATGACTTTGTAGTCTGACGCATTAACTCACAGAACATGGTAGTACACTTAATTATGTACTTGATCTACAAGGATAAACAGATATGTAAATACAGACCATCATCTTAAAATAAGGTAACTTATAAAAACTGGGGCATGAGCAATACGCATTGTAAGAGCAAAGAGATGGTAAACCCAACTCATACAAAGACATAGAGAATGATTGCACAATGGTGTGTCAGCAAAAGGATTACTAAGACCTATCTGATATTAGTTCACTATTCAATATTTATTCAATTACTTATATGTTTCTTATCTTTTTGAAAAGGAAATGATATATGAAATGTACATTCTACTTTGAAAAAATAAATATAATTTTATTGATGACCTATATTCATTTTAGATGTCTGCTTTTCTGGTTTGCACCTCAAGTATAGACTAAATCAACTCAAGATTCAAAGAATATATTTGGATTTTCACAATGGGTCCTGTGAGCAAAACCTAGATGCTCTTCTGGTCTTTTTTACTTTAGATGCACATATTCAATTAATTCCTCATGAAACATTTTCCATTTTAATCTGGTGATAAATTTTCAGATGATTTTCAGTTACAATGGTGACAGGAGTTATTTCTTGGCCTAGAAAACAACAGTATTTCTGACACTTGACTAGTGGGTATTGATTTTTAAAAAGTTTCAGAGGGATTTTTAAGATTGATGATTGGACTCTTAACATCTGGTTACCAATAGCTACTACACAATCATCGTGACAACACCTTTTTAACCTAGGTACCTTCAAAAATAATGTCAAGGATTCATTGAAAGACGATGTCCAGTGTAAAGTGACAGTAAAATCTTTTACAGTATGCAGTAAACAATCAGCAAACACAAATCATGACAGAGCATTCCCTTGTCTTTTATGTCAGTGCTGCCTTTAAATATTTTCAGCTGATTGGTAATAGTAATACTCTTTTTTCCAAGAAGTGAAATCTTTCTTATAAAATCTACGGCCTCTTGTTGTCAACAGAGTTTAAAGTCCCAAATTATTTAATGCAGATTTAGTAACCTCAAACTTTGCTGATCCAGCTTCCTCCTAAACTTTCAATTAAAGTGTCTGATGTGGAAAATCAATAGCTGCAGTTATATAATCTGTAGCCTTTCATGTCGGGAAAGATGGTGCAATTATGACTAAGCCAGATATATAATTATTTCTTTATATCCTAACCAAAGTTAGAAAGCTAAACTTGGAGCACTGCTTTAAAATTTGCTTTGCTCCTTAAACACTTTCAAGACTGCTCAAATCAGAAGGTCTGCCTCCTAATTAATCTTCAGACTGGCATTATAAGCTATTAGGAGGGAATGTAGCATTTTCAATGGGATCTTTGCTTTGAAGCTGCACATTTCTTGTTGTTTTAACAAAATGAACCTTAAAAAAAACAAATGAAAATTAAATTTGCCTTTTTAGCTCTTGTACCTCTTTTAGTTTCAGTTCCTCCCTTTGTTAAGGGCATCTTGAGAATTCCTATACTTTCAGACCTATTGTTCTCACATATCTGACAACTAGCCCCATTTTAGAACTTATAACAATGACAACAAATACTTTCTAACATCTGTATGGTCTTCAAATCATAGTAAATTAGAATACATTGGGTTTAATGTACCTGAAGTATACATTTTTCTCTCTTCCTATTGGCAGCCTAATAGTTTTCTCAACCTCCTTTCCTAAATTCCTTTAGCTCACAGACTTAGTTCTACTATACCTCTTTCATAATTTAGAGTATAAATTGTAGAATCAGATAGCTGTCAGTTCAAACTCCAGGTCCTCCATTAAGAAACTATGACTTTGGGCATGTTTCTCAACATCTTTAAACCTCAATATTCTATCTTTAAAATTAGACATTAATAGAATTTACCTCTAAGGTTTTTTTTGTAAATATTAAATAGATAATAACTGAGGTATATGATCTCTGAGAAGCCATGTTGAATGCACCTCGTGGTTGTTCACACCAGGGAAGTAAGTATCCTCTTGTTCCTGTATCCCAGTGGTTAAGATTTGCAGTGCTAACCTCTTTTAACTTCCAAATTTGTATATACATTAATTTGTACAAGTTAATTTTGACTTCATGTCAACCTCATATGTTGTAGGTGGAACTGCTTTATAAGGCTTCATTGGCTATAATCTTTATAAAAATGGATTCTTCTTTTGCAGAGCCACTGGGTAGGTTCAAACTACCAACATTAAGGTTAGCAGTCTATTGCAAACAACTGGCACCACACAAGGATCTTATGTTTGTACATCCATGAGTCCAAATATCTGACCAGTTTTCCACAGGCATTTTGTAAGGTGGTAGCAAAGAAGATCCATAGGAACAGACATCTTAAAAGGTATGTGGTGCCAGCTGAGAAAATGTGTTGTCAGAGTGTACCTGCACAGCTCATTGCCAGAGCTATAACTAGAATAATTAGTTGGGCCAGGAGAATGATAGCCAGGGCCAATAGATGTTAAATAAACCACTTCTCTTGGCTAAGTGTCTCATGCTTCCTTACCAAAGCTTGGCAATTTGTGGTAATTTTTAACATTAATAGTTTATGTGCTTGATGGAAAATGACAATACATTTTGAACCTTTCAATAAACACCTTCTAAAATGCGTAGTGGTTACGAATCAGGCTGCAAACCTCAAGGTCAGCAGTTCAAAACTACCAACGGTTCTGCGGGAGAAAGATGAGGCGGTCTGCTCTCGTAAAGATTTACAGCCTCGGAAACCCTGTACAGGCTCGCTATGAGTTGGAACCGACTCCACGGCACATAACAACAACAGCAACAAAATTATCCTGGTGTGGCACTGTGGGTTAATGCACCAGATTGCAAAGCCGTTTGAACTGCAAGGTCAGCGGTTCAAGCTCACCAGCTGTTCCTTGAAAACCCTTTACAGAGTCGCTATGGGTCTGAATTGACTCAATGGCACTCAACAACAATAACAAAATTATCCAGTTAAATAATATTAGAAATTTAAGAGGTGGGAGGGAGGTTAAGAAAGTAATTTTAAATCATAGCTTTAGGGTTTTGTGATTATGAATAAAAATCTCCATCTCAATTTGAAATCCTCACTCTATTATTTACAGCCTGGAGATTTTGTGCTGTCTTCTTCATTTGCCTTAATTTGGATTTTCTAAGAATTGGCAATTATTTTTTTTTTTTAGCTCTGTAATGAAAACAAAACAAAACAAAACAAACAAACAGTGACTATGTCTGTATATCTCAGCACTGTGTCTTCAATAACATGAGTGCCCAATTGGTATTTATAGTCTTCCTGGGGGCTATTGTAAGGTTACAGTTGGGTTGTTGTTCCTGTTTTGTGCCATTGAGTCAATCCTGATTCCTAGTGACCTAGAACTGCCCTGGAGGGTTTTCTAAACTGTAGTATTTATGGGAGCAGGCTTCCAGGTCTTTCTCCTCAGGTCTGCTAGGTGGGTTCTGACCACCAACTTTTCATTTGGCAGTCAAATACTTAATCATTGCATATCCTAAACTTGGGTGGTGGTTTGTGGTCAAGTTGGTTCCAACTCATAGTCACCTTGTATAGGGTTTCTAAGGCTGTAAATATTTACAGGAGCAGAAAGCCTCATCTTTCTCTCACTGAGTGTCTCGTGGATTTGAACTGCTGACCTTGAGATTAGTAGCCCAATGGGTAAACCACTATACCACCAGAACTCCTATAAATTGGGTAACATGTGAAAATACAAACCCAGAGGATGTTCATTATACCTCCCTTCCTTAAACTGCATATAGTTGAGTAGGTGGATGTGTCGTTAAGTGTCCTTAAAGTATATTTTTTCCTCCCTACCAAAAGCATGTTGTTTTTGTTAAGTGCCATCAAGTCAGTTCTGACCCATAGCGACCTTGTATGTGGTTTCTAATGAGCAGGTAGTGGATTTGAACCACAAACTGTGGTTAGCAGTCTATTGCTGATCCTACAGCACCACAACAGAATTCCCCCAAAGGCATGTTGCTGTTAAGTGCCTTAGAGTTGATTCCAACCCATAGCAACCCTGTATAGGGTTTCCAAGGAGCAACGGGTGTGCTTAAGTCATTGACCTTGCAATTCTAACTACTTTGCAGTTTGATACATTAGCTCACAAAGCCACACCAGGACTCCAAAGGTATGTAGCTCCAATCAATTATTGGCTTTACCAGAAAGCCTGAGCTTGTCATAAAGCGTAAACTTATAATTCCAGATTTGAGTGTTGATCTAATATTGAGTTTCCTTTTACTTTAAAATTTTTCTCTGTTCAAATTAGAACAACCATTGTAATTCCTTCTGCCTTTATCTCTATCTCCTACTGCCATTTACTAAATATATCATTATTTTATGTTACAGGAGCTTTTGCCTTGGCTTTGCCAGAAATTGGCTTCCGTTTTGTTCTAAGGATACCCACTGAGTTCCCTATTAAATCAGTGACTAGAGTTATAATGCCTCTATTCACATGCAGCTACCCATAAAATAATAATGAGATTCATAAAATATTAGTATTATGAGTTGTTATGCCAGTGTGCTGTTTTCCTTTTAACAATATTTTAACAATACAATGTCAATAACTCTATATAGAAAACAGTCTTTCTGGATTGAAAAAAGATTCAGAAGCCTCAAATCATAACTGCTATGTAATTTGGATTCAGTACTGTTATCTAGCAGGATTCAGGCATAACCACTCCCTCTTCAAAAAGAATTTTAAAGAACTAATTCTGCATTGTGTTGTTTTAGAGTTTATACAAAAAATATTTAAATATAATCCCAACCCCTCAGGATTTACAGCCTAAGAAAACACAAATAAGGTAAACATAAAGAGACATGCAAAATACTAACCAGAAGAGAAAGCAAGAAATTGACAGAACTGACCATAATTTTAAGTATAGTTTATGTATTAATAAATTCTGAAACCCAAGGACAGAGACTGAATATATACTTTTTATAGCTATTTCAGAATGGACTTTTCAAAATAGATAATAAATATCTTGTGGTGATGGCAGTGTACCATGGAGTTAGTTCTGACTCAGAGTGATCCTGAATAGGGTTTCCGAGGCTGTAAATCTTTATGGGAGCAGAAAGCATCATTTTTGCTCCATGGAGCAACTGGTAGATTCAAACTGCTGACCTTACGGTTAACAGCCCAGCTTGTAATCACTATGCTACCAGACATCCTTAATTTAGTGGTGAATAATCAGGGAACAATTTAACTGTGGAGTTGAGGTTTCTTTTAGAACAATGAATAATGAAACATTTTAACTTTCTTTTATCTTTCATTGTATCGTTATTATATTTTTGGCTTCCCCTTCATCCAAGGATCTCTTAAACCTTCAAAACTAATGTACATCTGTGTATAATATTGTACCCATCTCCAATCGATGTTTGTCTTGCTGAAGTGGCTTGTGTGTCACTGTGATGCTAGAAGCTACAGCACTGCTATAGTAAATACCAGCAGGGTCACTCTTAGTGAATGGGTTTCACTGGAACTTCTAGTTACATGGCCAACTGACTAAAGAAGATCCATGTTTATGCCCACTCCAAAGATGTTTTGACAGAATGTTGAAATTATCTAATAATATCATTAATAGCTCATACAAGCAAAATTTTTCAGAAGATAATTCCAAAATGGTTATAGCAATTCATCAACAGGGAACTGACAGAAATTCAAGTCAGAGGAATCTCACTCATCTGTTAGTTTGCCATACTGTTGTGGCTTGCATGTTGCTGTGATTCTGGAAGCTCTGCCACTGTTATTTTAAATATCATCAAGGTCATCCATAGTATAGAGGTGTAAACTGAGTTTCCAGACTAAGACAGATTAGGAAAAAGGTGAGATGGACTACTGCTGAATATTTAGTCACTGTAAACCTTATTAGTAGCAATGGAACGTTGTCAGATAGCACCAGAATATTGGCTATTGAATCATGATGAAGAGCACCAGAATACTGTCAGATATAGTACTGGCAGATGAACCACTCAAGTTGGAAGGCACACAAAATATGCCTAGTGTAGAGCTGCCTCTTCAAATTAGAGTTGACCGTGATGATGCAAAGGAATTTTTTAGGTCCCTCATTTGTTCTTGGGCACAACACAAAATGAAGAGAAACATCTGTAAACATCCATTAATAATCAGAACAAGAAATGTACAAAGTATGATCCTAGGAAAATTAGAAATTGTCAAAAATGAAAGGGAATATG
>NW_006408520.1:4712117-4714167 GCF_000296735.1 Chrysochloris asiatica
AACAGTTGCAGATGTGAAATCGATCTTGGCTAAATGCAAAGAATACTAATATTCAAAATTTAAAACTTAATAGAATGATCTGATTATAATATAATTGAGCTATGACTTTATTGTTGTTAAGTGTCATGGACTCGGGTCTGACTCATAGCAGCACTGTATGTGAGCACTGGTGGATTTAGACTGCAAACCTTGTTGTTAGCAGTTCAGTGCTTATCCTACAGTGCCAGACCATGACTCCAGGACTTACTGTTGCTATTGTTGTTGAATGCTATCAAATTGATTTTGAATCATAGCAACCCTAAAGGTTAGAATAGGAGTATTGCATAGTATTTTTGTTTTTTTCTCTAGGTTGTAATCTTTATGGAGGAGTCATGGTGTAGTGTTGTAGGATAAGCACTGGACTGCTAACTTCAAGGTCCATGGTTCAGAAGCACCAGCTACTCCTCTGAAATCCTATACAGGGTGGCTAAGGGTTGGAACTGACACAAAGGCAGTTACCAACAAGCAACAACTATCTTTATGTAAGAGATCAGTAATTATTTTATCCCAGAGTATCTAGTGGATTCAAACCAATGATATTCTGTTAGAAGCTGAGTGCTTAATTATTAAGGCAAGGCCTCCTTCAATTGAACTACATGACAAGTAATTGTAATGAACAACTATGTATTTCAACATTGGAAGACATAATTAATAATTAAGCATTAGGTGAATAATCCTTGCATAGATGTGTAGAGTGACCATAAGTGTGAGAGTTATAATTGAAAATTAATCAAGTTTGCAATATAGGCAAATCACACCTTGCTGCCAACAGAACACATTTTTTTTGTTGTTGTTAATGAGCAATTTAAAAAAAGGTGGATCAGTCTTGGTAAAGTTCCAAACCAAACAAAATACAATCTTTTCTCAATTTAAATGGTGAATCTGTTCCTGGAAAACTTACTCTACATAAAAAGTATGCCCCAAACACTTTTCTTTGAAAAAATAGTGTTTCTAAGAAAATAATCACAGGTAGGATTTTTGCCTTACATGGATATCAGTTAAAGCATTTTAAAGTCTTGAAAGATCAAGACAATATGTTATCATTATTATTATTATCTGAGACTATCATTCAATGGATTCCTTGTATGGCACGGTAGGATAAGCACTGGACTGTGAACCACAAGGTCAGCAGTTCAAACCCACCTGCTACTCCTCAGAAACCCTATACAGAATTGTTAAGAGTCAAAACTGATTTGAAGGCACAACACTACCATTCATTGTGCAAGACCTATGGCCTCTTTGCTGTTGTTGTGTGCCTTTGAATCAGTTATAATTCATACAGTGTTTCAAAGAGTGTCTGGTGGGTTTGAACTGCCAACCTTCTGGTTACCACTCCAGTGCTTATCCTACATCTCCACACCAAAGCTCATGACCTTTTTACTAGGCAGCACTAAAAACCCTCAGGACAACTCAGTTGGTCCCCCCAGATGTCCACAAGTGACAGCAGAGAAATCCAAAGTGCTGCTGTTATTAAATACCATTAAGACACCTCAGACTTACACAGACCTTACACACAACAAAATGAAACACTGCCCGATCCTGCACCATCTTCACAATTGTTACATTTGTGCCCATTGGTGCTGCCACTGTGTCAATCCATGTCCTCGGGGGGCCTTCCTCATTTTCACTTTTACCTTCCACTTTATCAACCATGATATCCTTCTCCAGAAAATGGTCCCTTTTGATAACATATCCAAAGTAGGAGACAAAGTCTTGCAATCCTCACTTCTAAGGAGCATTCTTGGTGTACTACTTCCAACACATATTTGTTTTTCTGGCAGTCTATGGTACTTTTAATATTCTTCTCCAATACCACAATTCAAGTGCCTTAATTCTTCTCTTAACTTTCTTATCCATTGTCCAACTTTCACATGCATATGAGGCAACTGGAAATAACATGGCTTTGGTCAGGTGCACCTTTGTCCTTAACTGATATCTTTGCTCTTGATGACTTGAAAGAGGTCTTTTGCAGTAGATTTGCCTGATGTAATATGACATTTAATTTCTTAAC
>NW_006408520.1:4714851-4727610 GCF_000296735.1 Chrysochloris asiatica
TCTATCTATCTATCTATCTATCTATCTATCTATCTATCTATCTATCTAGTGTTTAGCTTTCTCTCTCGTATATTTATATATAGTTGCTAAGTGCTCTTGAGTTGGTGGGTTTGTAATGATGAACTTGCGTTTTGCAGTCCACTGCTAATGCTCCAACTCTATATACAGAGAGAGAGTCCTGGTGCAGCATTGTGGGTTAAGACTCTGGACTGTAAGGTTGGTTTGAACCACAAGATTGGTGGTTCAAGCTTACCAGCTGCTCCTTGGAAATCCTATATAAGGTCATTATGAGTCAGAAATGATTTAAAGGCACTAAACAACAACAAATATATATATATATACTTTGTCCTACACTGGAGTCTGCTGCCTCAGTTATGACACACACCTCAATTTTCCAATGCTACTTCACAAATATAATGGCTACAGTCTCACTCAAAATCTTCTTCTTTGTGTACGCTTTAAAATTTAAGAATGTTTGCATGCATGTTTGGGTGTGTGTGTGCATATTTGTATATATATATATATACTTAATTCACACACACACATATATATGTATATATTTATATTCAATCTGATCAAAGATAGTGTTTCACTTAGTAGGAAGCCAAATGACTGAGTTTTCCTTTCAGAATTCCAAATGATGGAATTATACCTTTTGTCAGGAGAACTGTCTAATGTCCATCTGCAAGCTGTCATTTCCATGATAAATTATTCATTCTTGCTCTAGGTTGCTGAGCCTTGGAAGAAATAAGGATTTTCCCATGGGCTTATACTAAGGCTATTTGCAATGGATCATAAATCTTATACCCTGATTTCCATTTACTATCTGTCTAATCATGGAAAGCTGTTTAATACCTTGTGTCAGAAATCTTACATGTACAATGAGGACATTAAAATAAATTAGCTGTAGTATAATTTTCTTCAATCTTTTCGTCAACTTTTTTTTCAACAACATACATGCCAACTGTATATGTTTACCTCACCAGATGAAATACATAGGAATTCAGTTAGCTACATATGTGAGAAGAGATAATGGAGAAATTCATTATCATCAGTTAAAACCAGTCCAGGGACCTATTGCGGAACAGACCATCAATGCTCATGTGCAAATTTAGGATGCAGCTGAAGACAATTTTAAAAGTCCACAGAGCCAAAATATGTTGTTGTTAAATGCCTTTGAGTCAATTCTGACTGACAGAAACCCTGTTTAGTGTTTCTGAGGATCAGCTGGTGGGTTTGTACTTCTGACCTTGCGGTTCACAGTCCAATGTTTTTCCTATAGCATCACACCAGGAGTATATCTCACTTCAATTTAGACACTATCTCAAAAATAGATTTGATTCATTAGATACTAATGATGAAAGATCAGAAGAGTTGTGGGATGGCATCAAAAACATGATACATAAAGAAAGCAAAAGATCATTTAAAAGATAAGAGAGTAAAGAAAGGCCAAAGTTGATGCCAGGAAACACTCTCAAATTTGGTTTTGAATATAAAGTAGATAAACTCATTGGCAGAAATGGTTAAATAAAGAGCTGAACAAAAAAATTTCAAAGGAAAGCTTGAGAAGACAAAGTTAAGTATTATAATGACATGTGCGAAGACTTGGAGTTAGTTATAAAATCAAAAAGGAAGAACATGGTCAGTATTTCTCAAGTTGAAAGAAATGAAGAAAAAAAAAAAAACCCAAGCATCAGTGTGTAATAGTGAAGGACTCTATGTGCAAAGTATTGGATAATGTAGAAAACATTAAAACAAGATGAAAGCAATACACAAGTCCTATACCAGAAATAATTGGTTGATGCTCAAGCCTTTCAGGTGGTAGCATGTGATCAAGAACCAATGATACTGAAGGAAGAAGTACAAGCTACAGTGAAGGCATTGGCAAAAAAACAAGGGTCATGGAGTTGATGACATACCAATTGAAATGTTTCAACAAAGTGATGCGCCTCTGGAAGCACTCATTAGTCTATGCCAAGAAATGTGGAAGAGAGCTACCTAACCAACTGACTGGAAGAAATCTATATTTGTGTCCATTCAAAAAAAGGTGACACTACAGAGTATGGAAATGATCAAAAAATCTCACAATACCACACAATAAACCTTTTGCTGAAGATAATGAAATAACAATTTGAATAGTTCATCCACAAGGACCTGCCAGAAATTTAAGCTGGATCCAGAAGAAGACATGACATGAGGGATATCATGTATGATGTCAGGTCTTGGTTGAAGACAGATAATACCAGAGAGATATTTACTTGTGTTTTATTTACTATGCAAAGGCCATTGACTGTGTGAATCATGACAAACTGTAGATAATATTGTGAAGAATGAAGATTCCAGAACACTTCATTGTGGTTATGATTAACCTATGTTTGTCACATCCGACAACTGGCTATACTCTGCGACCTGCATGGAGAGATTAAATCTGAGCAGGAGCAATGGAAGATCAAAAAAAAAAAAAAAAAAAAGGAAGACAAAGACACAAAATGAAAATGGTAAAGTTGAAAAGTTGAGACCAGGTGGGACACAGACTCTGATGGAGATACTGTAACTCAGACCTAGTGCCGTGAGTTTATTATAGACACAAATCAAAGGAGAGTGCTAGGTGCAGGGAAAAGAGTGCAAAAAACATCTGGTGTGTTGATGCAAGCAGTAAGCAGGACTTTATCAGAAGACTGTAGTTGCTAGGGAAACAAAGAGAGGGCAGCTAGATGTTTTTGCAGACTTGAACTGAAAGTCATACAAGGAAAAAAAACCTTGCAAGTTCCCTGTCTCCTGAGGCAGCCCTGCAAGTTCCTCAGGGGGCAGCTTGACCTAGGAGCAGCCCGATTTTCTGGACCATATCTGATCAATTGCAATCCTTTGGTTAAACTACCCCCATGTCTGAGTCCTTCAGCTCAAATCACTCCCAACATCGCCCCACTTATTATTTTTTAAATGAAGGTGATGAATGGTCACTTGGAGCTGGGAAAGCTGCTGCTGGAGAACTCAGCAGATGACTATAAAAATAAGCAACAATCCAGAGAGGGAGAGCAACCGTGTGCTGAAGACCTGGGGGGTACGGGGGAAGGATTGCATGGAGGGGATTGTAACCATGGCAATGAGATGATATACGATAGAATGAATGTAAAACTAATGTTCTCCCATGTAAACTATCACATAATTCACAATAAAACATTTAAGAAAAAAAAATAATAATAAGCAACAAGATTAGCATCAAGACAATAATACCAATAAGGAGCCACACCATATGGTGCAATATGTTAAAAGAATTATAACCATTGAGTAAATCCAACATCATCTTGGCCACTTCTTTGGGGACTAGGACATCATTTCTACTGTTTTGTACAGCCATAATATGTTTGTGAAGTTCTCTTAAATCCAAACTTATATTTGCATGATGTCAAATACCTTGAAGGTGACTTTAAACTTTATTCCACTCCCAATCAGAAGTGTTATATGGCAATGCCGTTACACAGATATTGGAAAATGAGGCATGGCAATGAATACCTTGTCTGTATTTAAGGGCATCTACCTGATATCCTAGGCCAATTACTGTGGCCTCTAATATATTTAATTTTATTTCCAAGTTGGGCTCTATATGCTCGATATAAAATCAGCACGTCCTGTTTCTGGTTAAAAAAAGAAAGAAAAGAGGTGAGGTTACATAAAACACAATTTACAATATAATGTCATTCTGCATATGAGATATTGACTGATCCTGTTACCAGTACATAGGGGGCCTGAACACAGGCATAAATTTAATGGGCGGTTTGTGCCGTTTCCCTGTGATCTTTTAGTCTCTTATTGGTTTGATTAATTACTCCAAGGGCAGCAGCCAATCTCCATAAATCTCTTTGCAGATGCCTGTTGGAAGTTACAATCACAGAGGCTGATAACTTTCCTCTAAAGTTTTGTTTCTCTCAAAGCCTGTTGAACTGGAGACAAAGCAGGCATAGCAGAAGAAATCCACTCCCTTGCTTTTGGCATTAAGCCAAGCACTTTAGGTTTCCTGCTGGCAGCTGCCGCTTCAGCTAATGAAAGCACAGCTAATTGAGGTGTGCATGTCTCTGATTCTTTTTTCCCAATCTGAATCGGAGCCTTCTGCTACTGGATCTCCTGTTCCTTAAAGGAATAATCCTGGGGACAAGTGGAGGTTCCTTGTTCTCCCAGCTCCTCCTTCTGCAGTGCCAATGGCTCCGGTGAACACAGCCCCTCATGAGCCTGCACTGTTCCGCAAATGCTCTGCAAGCTCAGGTTGGGAAGTAAAAGCTGCTCTCTGAGAGTCAGGACAGTGGTCTAAACTTTCACACTCAAGTGTCCAAAAAGAAAATGCAAAAAGTGGTTTCTTATCAGGCCCTTCAGCAGTATACCGAGCACACAACTGCTTCCCGACCCTCTCCTAAGTAACCGCATTTACAGTCCCTTCCTCTGGGAACCAGGGACAGATCTGTACAAAATCTAAAAAGTGAGCAAGCTGATCACCTTTAACAGGAGTTCCTCTGGCCCTCAACAGGGCTTTAAGCATATCTACATACAACTGGAAGTCCTTTGACCTGCATGTCCAATGTTTTACACCTGGCTCTAACTCACTCCATACCTTATCTGAATGCATGCACCTCAGAGCATCTACTCGTTTCTGGCTTAAAAGTTCCCCTGTACTTGTGCTCCACATTTGGGCACCATCTGTCAGGTCGGACAACTGCTATACTCCCCAACCTGTATGGGGAGATTAAACCAGAGTATGGCCAACAGGAGATTAGGAAAAAAGGAAGACACAAGACACAAAATGAAAATAGTAAAGTTAGTACCAGGTGGGACACAGCACTCTGATGGAGATACTATGACTCAAACCTAGTGCCGTGAGTTTGTTATATACACAAATCAAACGAGGGTGCTGGATACAGGGAAAAGAGTGCAAAAAGCATCTGGTGTATTGATGCAAGCAGTAAGTGGGATTTAACAGAAGAATGTAGTTGCTAGGGAAACAGAGATAGGGCAGCTAGATGTTTTTGCAGACTTGGACTGAAAGTCATACAAGGAAAATACCTTG
Organism: Chrysochloris asiatica; assembly: GCF_000296735.1. Classification (NCBI taxonomy): domain Eukaryota; kingdom Metazoa; phylum Chordata; class Mammalia; order Afrosoricida; family Chrysochloridae; genus Chrysochloris; species Chrysochloris asiatica. The sequence goes on from NW_006408520.1 coordinate 4,719,908, forward strand.
CAAGTTCCCTGTCCCCTGAGGCAGCCCTGCAAGTTCCTCAGGGGGCAGCTTGACCTAGGAGTAGCCCGATTTTGTGGACCACAACTGTTCAGTTGCAATCATTCAGTTAAACTACCCCCAAGTTTGAGACCTTCAGCTCAAATTGGTCCCAACAATGTTAGACCAAGAAACAGGCTGTTTTAGGTTGGGTTTTCTAAAGAAGCAAAGCTAGTGAAATATATTTATGTACATAAATATAAAGACAAGTTTATTATCTTACAATTGTGGAGTTCTAGGTTCTCAGCAGAAGAGAGAAAGACAGTCCCTCCCACGTGTCCATTATATTGGGAGCAGACCACACCTCTAAGGAAACATCCCTTGAATTGATTGACTGCTCATAGATGCTCATCATAGAGTTAACTATACTGTATTAGGTTTCATAACCTTGGGAATAGGCACATCCCAACTGCTAAACCTCTAGAAGTCCTGGCATAGTTGAGTTGAAACCGAAACGTAACCATTGCATAGTCATTTATATAGAACAAATGTATACAGAATGGTTTAAGATCAGGAAACATGTGAATCAGGGTTGTAGTCTTTCACCATATTTATTCAAACTGTATGCTAAGGAAATAATCTGAGAAGCTGGACTATATGAAGAATGTGGTATCATGATAGGAGAAAGGCTCATTAACAACTCACAATATACAGATGACACAACCTAGTTTGTTGAAAGCAAAGAGGATTTGAAGCACTTATAGATGGAGAGCACAGAATACAGCTTTCAGTAGGGATTGAAATATAATGTGAAGAAAACAAAAATCCTCACAACTGGACCAACAAATAACATTTTGATAAATGGGGAAAAGACTAAAGTTGTCAAGATTTCATTTTTTCTTGAATCCACAATGTTCATCCAAACAGCACTCAAGAAATCAAACGGCATATTGCAGTTGGGCAAATCTTCTGCAAAATACCTCTTTAAATTATTTAAGAACAAAGATGTCACTTTGAGGATTAAAGTGCATCTGACCCAAGTCATGGTATTTTCAATTGTTTTATATATATGTACAATGTGAACACTCTGGTAGCGTAGTGGTTACGAATCGGGCTGCGAACCTTAAGGTCAGCGGTTCGAAACTACCAGCCGCTCCGCGGGAGAAAGATGAGGCTTTCTACTCCCGTAAGGATTTATACCCTCGGAAACCCTGTACAGGGTCGCTATGGGTCGGAACCGACTCGACGGCACTTAACAACAACAACAACAACAAAATGTGAACAGTAAGGGAAACCAGAGATGAATTGAAGCATCTGAATTATGGTGTTGGTGAAGATTATTAAAAGAGTGTCGGAAGAATAAACTAATCTGTCTTGTTAAAAGTACAGTTGGAATGTCCCTTAGAAGACGTGGTAATACTTTATCATGTGTATGTTGGTCATATTATCAGGAGGTACAAGTACCTGGAAAAGGACACCATGCTTGGTAAAGTGGAGGGTCAGAGGAAAAGAGAAAGAGTCTCAATGAGATAGATTGACACAGTGATTACAACAATGGATTCAAACATAATAATTGTGTGGATGATGAAACACCAGGCAGTACTTCATTCTGTTGAGTATAGGTTCACTATGAGTTGGAGCTGACTGGACAGCACCTAATAACAATAGCAATATGATGCCCTTGTTATATAAAACACGTGTAATAAAGTATGAGGATACTTACTAGTCAATGTGCATTAGGAAATGTTGAAACATACCACTTGCGATTAGATATACAATTTTTCTCACTATTGTCAGTCTTTAAATTTAGACCCATATTATTGGTGGGCTTTGTTGTTAAGCACCATGGAATCGGTTCCAATTCATAGTGATCCTGCATAGGGTTTCCGAGGCTGTAAATCTTTAAGGGAGCAGAACACCTCATCTTTCTCCTGCAGAACCTCTGGTAGTGTCGAGCTGCTGACCTTGAGGTTGGCAGCTCGACTTGTAACCACTACGCTATTGGTATGTGTGTTTATTTCAAGCAAGCAATTTAGCAGTGGTATAAGAAATTGTTACACAACAATTGAAAACTAATGTAAGAAAGCAGAGGTTCTAGATGTTAGATGTAGATAAAAGTTGAACACCAGAAAGGAATTTGGTGATTGTTCATTGAGTTGTTGAAAGAGAAAGAGAAATGACTTTTAAGTTTTCTAGTCTAGGATGCCACTAATTGAATAAAAAATGTAAAGGAAGACTATTTTTAGATTAAGAAGTTTAACTTTGCTACATTTAAAATGAAGATGTCTAATAATAAATTGGGAGTATGGTGGCTCCGTACAATAAGTAATGGACTGCAAATTACAAGGTCCGCAGTTAAAGCCCACCAGCTACACCCATGGCACTTAAAAAAAAGGAGAAGAAATTGTATGTATTTTATGAATATATGTTAAATCAGAGAAATAAGAGGAACTATGTTTATAAAAGTTTATAAAAGTTATTTCTTCAAAGATTTTAGATTCTGTTTTCTATTTTAGTTAACAGTTAAACACCTCTAGTTTTTTGAGGGTGAAAATAGCTATTTCTCACTTTGCTTCTAAGGAGAAGGCATTTTAAATTCAGCCCTACTCCCACTCTACTAGACCTGATGGTACGTTAGTTAAGCACTTGCTGCTAAACAACATGTTGGAGGTTTGAACCCACCTGCTTCTCTGTGGAAGAAAGATGTTAGTCTGCTTCTGTAAAGATTAAAGGCTTTGCAACCCTGTGGGACAATTCTACTCTTTCTTATAAGGTTCTGAGAATCAACTCAACAGCAGTGGATTTGGATTTTGGTTTTCCTGCTCTACTTAGAATATCAACAAGATGTAGAACGACTTTTTCTTTGATTCTCCCTGGCTACTAGTGATTTAACTAGATAGTAAAGAGAAAAGAAGCCCATACAAAGCTAATATCATGAAAAAAGTTTATTCAATGGTTGTACTGCTGAGAGTTTTGGTTCTCTGATAGAAGTCAGAGGAAGATTATTTCTGTTTCTGAACTACTCATTAAGCCTTAAAGGTAAAGGTTGGTCAGTTATTAAGCATTTTCTGATCCTCCACTCAGATCCTAGCTGCTGCCTTTAACTCTGCTTTGAAAACATTGATTGCAGTTGTGATTTCAGGCCTTAAGAGCCAATCACAGTTCTGAAAGCCAAGTGCCTCCTTCTTGGGATGCAGTCATTGCATTTTCCAAAGCTTTATTTACTCCCTGGAAACTGGCTGTTAACTTGATTATCACTCCCCACTGAGAAGTTTACTTTACAACTTTCTTAAATCTGCAGGGGAGCCCTTACAGAGCAAATTGTAGGCTTCTTGCAAGAAATAAATAGATCTCAAGTAAAATAACTAGTATAATACTGGTCCAAGTTAACAGTTTTACACACCCAGTCTGTAAACAGAGTAGTAAAATACATTTGGCCTTATTCCATAATTGAGTGTATCTTAAGTGATATTCTTATCCAATGGCTGCTTTTAATGAGAATTTGATGTTCCAGGAAGTTCAGTTAGAGTCAATGAATCAATTAGAGTCAGTTAGAGTCAATTGCAATTCAATGAATTTTGGTTTTCTTCAGATTACCCTCACTGTTTAAAAATGGGGAAAGATGCAATCTCAACAGTTACATTAATGTTTCAGTATGGAAGAAGAAATTTTATTGAGAATGTAGGATGAACACAAGAAGTGAAAACAGCTAGCTGAAACCTTACTAAGGAAAATCCAGCAATATGAAACCCTCAGAGATACATGTTCTGAGGAATTCACACCCATCAAATCACTTTTTGCCACAACCCCCAAACCAAAAACTCTTTATAGAAATCTTTGCAAAGGATCCTCTTAAGTCACTGTAGAGCAAGAATTTTTGAGGGATAATTTCTCAAAATCAGTTGCTCATGGCAACCTTATGTATATCAGAGTAGAACTGTGCTACATAGTGTTTCAATGGCAGATTTTTCAGAAGTAGATTGTTCTTGTTAAGTACTGTCAAATCAGTTCCAACCCATAGTGATCCTAAATAGGGTTTCCAAGGAGCAGCTGGTGAGCTTGAACCGCCGACCTTGCAGTTCAAATTGCTTTACAGTCCCGTCCACACAGTGCCACACCAGAAGTAGATTATCAGGCTTTTATTCTGAGATTCCTCTGGATGGATTCAAGATTACAACCTTTGGTTAAGCAGTCTAGCACATTCACCATTTGCACCACATAGCAGCTGAATATTTTCTAAGGTCACCTCATTTTCTACTTTCAATTATGTCCAAAGATGACAAGTTTTATCTGTGTACGCCACATGAGGAGAGTGAGATATCTGAGGCATAAACTGTTTGGGGTTGTGGAGTAATTTTTGTGGAGAAAAAGATAAACAGGTAGGAGGAGAATTGATCTAAGCAGGTTTATTTTTTTTTTTTTCCAGATGGTGGCTTTCCATAATTGGAAGTTATTTTGAGTAATAGGAGAAAGTTGCTTTCCTTTATTCAGTTACCATCAATTTTCATCCTCTAAAAATGAAATCTTTTTTAAACAGTGGAATTTGTCATCATTGAGTTGCATTGCTGGCCACCAACTTTTTGCAATTCTATCCACAGCTTGGTGCAGTGAAGTTTTCATGCATTTATCAATCATTTATTCAAGTGCTAAAAAAGATTTAGCCTTCTTCCACATATTAAAGGATCAACAATATCTTCCAAGTTACTTAAAAGTTAGAAATTGACAAACTTCTTTCCATCTTCTTTGTATAGAATCCTGGATTTTGTGTCAGGCTAGGCTGGCAGTCAGCAGTTGCATCTTCAGAAATGAGGAATGGAACATCCCTCTTTTCTCTCACCCTGTTAAATGTTACAGATAACTTCCGACTAGTTTCTAAGATACATTCAAGAGTTTTTTTTCTTCCTGCATGACACAGTTTTGAAATTCTGTTCCAATTTGCCCTGTCCTTATCTTATCCTATCTTTAATCACTCAACAATATCTCCTTTTAATGTGTTGCTTTTTTATTTTCATAATTATTATTCTAAGCAGTTTCTTCACCTAAGTGTGTGATGGTGGGATGTACAATATAAAGAATTATAACTTGTCAAACTATAATAATAACTGAGTTTACAGAAAAAGAAATTCCCATGATTGCTCATATCATGTAGTTTGGACCACAAGGTCAGTTTGAAATGTAGGGTTGGCAGTTCAAACTCACCAGCTACTCCTGGGAAACCCTATACAGGATCCCTAAGAATCAGAACTGACTTAATGACACTTAACAAGGAGAATATTGATTGCAATTGAAATGGGGTACAGGGGAGGAGGAAGAAATTTTTTTTTTTTTTAAATACAGTATTCTTGGTCCTGAATCCTGAGCCTTCTGAATAACAAGGGAATTCAAATTCAGAATAGTAGAAAAAAGTATAGAGATATCCATCATCAATTGACAAATAAAATACAATAAAAATCCTTTATAATAATCTATCATGACAAAATAACCAGAAATACATTAGACATTATATATATATTATTTATTTATTTATTTATTTTAATTTTTTCAGATAATCTAATTCTCGAGAAGGGAATGTCCTGAAATATGTATGACTATAAGTTCTCAACCAAAAGTATTTTCAGTAATTGTTTTTCTTTGATGAGACATTTCAAAAGTCATAGATTATATAGCAAGAGCTGTAAACAACTAGTTCTTGATCATCATTAATCAAAAACAATGTGCAAAATGGAAAAATTAAAAGGTATGTAGTGTCTAAGCTTTCTAATGTCACTTTTTCAATCTTACCAACTCAACAGCTGTCATTATGTGTGGGCTACTGTTCTGAGTCTCATATTCCTTATGTCCCTTACTACAGTGACCTCCATTTCTATTCTATTTCAGTCACATTAGACCCATTTTACTCAGGTAGAAGTATGTCTAGTTAAACTTTGTATACCCAGAGCTTATCATTGTTGTTAAGTACCGTGGAGTTGGTTTCGACTCACAGTGACCCTACACAGGGTTTCAAAGGCTGTAAATCTTTACAGGAGCAGACAGCATCACCTTTCTCCCGTGGAACCACTGGTAGTTTCGAACTCCTGACCTTGAGGTTAGCAGCCCAATTCGTAACCACTCCACTACCAGAACTCCTTTAGAGCTTATCATAGTGACACCTATATTTGGAATATTTTAGCTCCTTTTTAATACAGTTTTAACATTTTTTTCATATCTAGTAACTGTTATTTGTCTTTGTGACTTTCAGGACCTTGGTTATCCTCTATATTTCTAAGTATCCATGCTTTGGAGTCTTCATTTCCTTCTCATTCCAGATTGAACTCTAATGTCATTTGTTTCAATGATATGTATGTCAACTTTCACCATAAGATTTCCTTCCCCCCCCACCCCCAGTGATTCAACCCTGAGGCAGTCAAATTCTGTTGGAAAAAGTTGTAATGCCAAACTCAATTTAATACATCACAAACTCATGCTGCCTAGCCTCAGTTGGATTACCACTATGAGTGGGAAATCTTTTGCATTCTCCACACATTCTCCCAACCCTCCACCATCCTCATGATTTCAATTCACCCATCTAGCACTATGATGGGGTACACCCTTTGGATCCATTGTCTTAGTTTGATTCACAGATCTATCTTTCACTGAGAATATTGAGCAACTTAAATTCTCTGAAGATTATCATTCCTACATTTAATCCATTGATACGGTGACTGCAACAATGGACTCAAACATAACAAAATTTGTGAGCATAGCACAGTATTTAATTTTATTGTACATAGGGTTGCTATGAGTCACAACTGACTGGTTGATACCTAACAAAAAGATATGTTCTAGTCCCATAGGTTTAGCACCAAGGTAATGAGACATATAGTATAAAATCTTGAAATAGCATCACAAAGAGGAAATGGAAACATAGAGCATAATTGCACCCAAAGGGAAAGGAACTATATAATACAGAGTGAGACTTTGATTGTATGAATGGAATTAAAGGGAACTAGGAAATATAGAATAAGCAGAAGTGAAACTGTAGGATCAGCATTGGACTGCTAGCCTCAAAGTTAGTGGTTAAACCCCACCAGTTGCTCCTTGGAAACTCTATACAGGGTCCCTATGATTTGGAACCAAATTGATAGTACTTAACATTAACAACAGAAGTCAATAATACAGATTGAAAGATAAAATTTTGCTAGAAATGTCACACTCATTAAATATACAAAAAGACAAGTGGAAATGTCAGAAAACAAAGCAAAACAAAAACATTATGTTAAGGAAATTCCAGTTGGTTAATAATAAGTGTGGTGATGAATTCAATAACAACTCTTTATTTATTTGGGGGTAGATAATTACCAGAAATCTGTTTGCAAACTGTAACTCATTTACTCTTTCTAAGAGCTCTGTGGAGTTTTTGTTGTTGTTAGGTACCTTTGAGTCAATTCTAACTCACAGCAACCCCATGCACAACAGAATGAAACACTGACAGGCCCTTCACCATTCTTAAAATTGCTGTTATGTTGGAATCCAGATGCTACCGTTGTGCCAATCCATCTTGCTTTATTAGTAGACCCTCCACTTTACCAAGCATAATAACCTCCATAAATTGGTCCCTTCTGACAGTATATCCAAAGTTTCACCTCCTTGCTTCTAAGGAGCACCCTAGCTATAATTCTTCCAAGACAGATTTATTTGTTCTTCAAATATTCTTCAAGAACATTATAATTCAAAGGCATCAATTCTTT
>NW_006408520.1:4728110-4729679 GCF_000296735.1 Chrysochloris asiatica
TGTAGAGGGTTTCTGAGACTGTAAATCTTTATGGGAGCAGAAAGCCTCATCTTTCTCCTGAAGAACAGCTGGTAGTTTTGAAGCTCTGACCTGATGTTAGCAGCATGATTCCAATTCATGGGGATCCTATGTACACCAGAGTGAGACAATTCGATATCCTTCATCAGCCTTTAAATTCTTACGTTTGAGTGAATTGTTGTAGCCCCATGTTAATCCCTTTTGTTGAGGGTCCTTCTCTTTATCACTAACAATCCACTTTACCAAGCATGATGTCCTTCTGTATGGACTGGTCTCTCCTGATAACATGCCCAAAGAACTAGAGAAGTCTAGACATTATGAATTCTAAGGAAACACCTGGTCTTACTTCTCACAAAATAAATTAGTTAGTTCTTCCAGAAGTTCAGGATATATTCAATGTTCTTCACCAACAACATAATTCAAATGTATTAACTTTGTCTTTGGTCTTACTTGTTCATTTTCTAGCTTTTGCATGTATAAGAGGCAATTGGATTTTGTCAGGCATACCTTAGTCCTCAAAGTGACATCTTTGCTCTAACACCTGTAAAGAGATCTTTTGCAGCACATTTTGGCCAAGGTAATTTACCAGTTGAATTCTTAACTGCTGATTCCTGAGTGTTGATTGTGTAACCACAAAAAATGAAATTGTTGCTGACTGTAGCCTCTTCTCCACTTGTCATGATGTTATTTATTAGCCCAGCTGTAAAGAATTTTTGTTTTCATTGCATTGAGGTGTAATCCTTACTGAAGGCTGTAGTCTTGGATGTTCTTAGTAAGTGCTTCACATCCTCTTTTCTTTCAACTAGCAAGGTTGAATCATCTGCATATTGAAAGTTGCTAATGAGCTTTCCTCTAGTCCTGATGTAATGTACTTCTTTATATAGTCCAGTTTCTTGGATTATTTCCTCAACATACAGATTGAATAAGTATGCTAAAGGGATACACCCTAGACACATACCTTTCCTGATTTTAAATCACTCAGTATCCACTTGTTTTTTTTTTACAATGACTGTCTTTTGCCTATGCACAGGTTCTACATAAGCACAATTAAGTGTTCTAAAATTCCCATTCTTCACAATGTGATCCATAGTTTGTTATGATCCACACAGTCAAATGTCTTTCCATGGTCAATACAACACAATTAAATGATGGCACTCAAAATGCAACTGAAGACTAGCTCTCTCCTAAAAGTAGAGTTGAGCGTAATGAAACAAAAGGAGAAAAGCACTCAGGATCTTCATTTACTGATGGGGCACAACTCAAAATAAGGAGGAAACAGCAACAAACATCCATTAAAAATCTAAACATGAGATGTATGAAGTATGAAATTAGGAAAATTGGAAGTCGTCAAAACAGAAAACACAAAGATCAAGGTTCAAGGAATTAGTGAGCTGAAACGACTGATATTAGCCATTTTGAATCTGATGATCATATAGTCTACTATGCTGGGATCAACAAATTCAAGAGGGATGTCATAGCATTAAACATCAAAAAGGACATTTCAAGGTCTATTTTGAAGTACACCAACCATAAAGCCAGTGATGATGAAAT
>NW_006408520.1:4730856-4731793 GCF_000296735.1 Chrysochloris asiatica
GGCACTGCTGTACAATATTGACCAGAAACCAAAAAAATGTATATTGTTTTCTCACTTTTGACCAGTAGGGGGGTTATGTTGTTGTTAAGAGCTGTCTAGTGGGTTCCAACCTAGAGTGACTCTGTATAGGGTTTCTGAGGAGCAATTGGTGAACTTGAACAACTGACCTTGTAGTTCAAACTGACTTTGCAGTGCAGCGCATTTACCCAGAATGCCATACCAGTACTACATATATATGACAGTTGTTGTTTTTGTTGTGAATTGCCGTCAAGTTGGTTCCGACACATAGCAACCCTGTATAGGGTTTCCAAGGAGCAGCTGGTGAGCTTGACAGAAGGGTTATAGAAAACAGATCATGATTGAGCTAAAAAGTTACTGACTAACATTACTTACTCATTAAAATTAAAAAAAATTTGTCCTATGTGTGCCCAAATCTGTAACTCAAATTGCATGTAAAGAGCAATTTAAAATTTGGAGAGAAATAAGCATTAAATTAAGCCATATGAAATTGACCATATTAAGCAATTTTATTTTTTTTAAAATGGCAATTCCATATGGTTCTAATATGCAGTAAAATATAACTACATTTTATGATGTTTACAGTAAATAATGCTTCAGCCAAACTTGAAATTAGATATTAGTAACAAATGTTAAATGCAGAATACTTTGCATACAGTCATAGGCTATTTAGCCACCAACATCTATTTTCTTTAAGAGCAAAATACCATACTTGCCTTTATAAAATGAAAATGGCATTAATGTAGAAAATCTAGTACATATGAATACTAATTTTTATTATTTATCACAGCACTGAAGCATTAGGATGAAAAATGAAGATATTTCCTTGTAAAGAACTACAAAGAATTGGTTCAAATAGAAAAAAGGCTGTGCATCTGAAAGTAATATTGTTCAGCGGTTCATCAGTATTGTTCTTTTC
>NW_006408520.1:4731893-4737288 GCF_000296735.1 Chrysochloris asiatica
AGACAGAGCTACCTGACTAACTGATTAGAAGATATTCATATTTCTTCCTATTCCAAAGAGAGCTGGCCCAATGAAATGGGGAACTCATCGGACAATATCATTAATATTGCCTGCAAGTGAAGTTTTGTTAAAGTAAATTGAAAAACTGCTGAAGCAGTACATTGACAAAGAATTGCCCGAAACTCAAGCCAGATTCAGAAGATGATATGGAACTAGAGATATCATTACTGACATTAGATGGATCTTGGCTGAGAACGTAGAATACTAAAAGATGTTTACCTGCACTTTTTTGACTATGCAAATGCTTTTGACTGTGTGGATAATGACTGGCTATGGATATCATTGAGAAGAATGATATTCCAGAATTGGTATTTCTACTCATGAGGAACCTGTACATAGACCAAAAGGCAATTGTTCAAATTTAACAAGGCAAGACTGAATGGTTTATAATCAGGATGTGTGCTATGGTTGTATTCTTTCAGCATAATTTTTCAATCTGTATGCTGAGCAAATAATCCAAAGAGCTGGATTATCTGAAGAAGATTGTGGCATCAGGATTGGAGAAAGACTCATTAGCAACCTGCGATAGGTAGGTGACACAGCCTTGGTTGCTGAAAGCAAAGACGAGTTAAAATACTTGTTGATGAAGATGCTCCAGTTGTGAAGAATTTTGTTTTGTTTATATTGAGGTGCCAAATATAACAAAGGCTATGGTCTTTGATCATTAGAAAATATTTCAAGTACTCTTTGTGAAATTTGAACAACAAATAAGGAAGATCAAAGAAGACTTGAAGCATTTGAGTTATGATGTTGGAAAAGAATATTCAAAGTACCATGGGCTTCCCAAAAAAAATAAGCAAATCTGTGTTGGAAGAAATAAAGTCAGAATGCTCCTTAGAAGCTATGATGGCTAGACTTCATCTCTCATACTTTGGCCATATTATCAGGAGGAACCATTCCCATGAGAAGGAGGTCATACTTGGTGAGGTGGAAGGTCAGTGAAAAAGAGGAAGTCCCCCAAAGAGATGAACTGACACAGGGGCAGATGCTATGAATTCAAGTGTAACAATTGTGAGGATGACGCAGAACAGTAGTGTTTTGTTTTGTTGTGGATAGGATCACTAGGAGTGGGAACTGACTTAATAGCACCTTGCAACAACAAAAACCCTTTACATCCTTTTCTATTTTACATCGAAAGTTTTCAGATACACATAATTACTTAGCAAAGCTCAAGGTCTTTATTCTTATCACCCAATTCTCTATTTATATTACTACTACTGCTCTATATCTCTATGCACCAGATATAAGGGTATCCCATGCTTGTTTTAGACTCATCCTTCTTTTCCAAATGACTGCCACATTTCATTTCCTCAATTCTCCCATAGACATTTTCTCATTATGAAATTCTACTTCATCTTTTGTGATTTTTGAACTTTTGTGTATTCCTTAAATCCAAGCTTTATATAATTTTCCTGAAGTTTTTCTGATTCTTCCAACTCTTGTAACAACTGTTTATTTGTCCAAAACAATGTAAACTTCTCATAATGTTGTTTACCTGTCTTGACCTAAACAAGTATTACTCATAACTTGTTTCTTAAAGGAAGAGATTTCATATTATTTATCTTTGTATCTTTCATACCATATAAAAGATTTTGAGGAATACAATAAATTTATTTGGGAAAAAGGACTCATGCATAGAAAAATGGTCAATGGTCAATAGAAGTAAGGGCATAGAGAATCAAAAATGTCATAACTAAACATTTCATTTCATCTTGTTTTTGAATAGTGTTTAAGATTTTTCTAAATATAGGCACCCACTACTAAAAGTATTTTCTAAACTTCACTAAATCTATAAAATAAATATTTTAGAATGTTCTCAAAGTTGATTCCATTAACCTTCATCCTCTCTCATTTTAGTCACTCATAATCATGACCCATTCTAGCTTTGTCATTACAGTTATGTGCCACTTCTCAGTTATAATCTCCAAAATTCGACTCTTTCTCATCTACTTGGTCTAGGGTCCTAGCCACTGACTGTACCATTTTCTCCCAACTTATCATTCCCTTCCTGGCTTTGCTTTCCCCAAGCTAACTTTGACTCCATGATTTCTCATTCTAAATACTTTGCTGTCTACACTCAATTAACTTGTCTCACTGCCTTTATCTACTACAATTAATTGGCAACCCACTGAGTACCTTCACTTTGTCAACCAGATCATGAACTGTTGTTGTTATTATTAAGTGCCCTTGAGCTGGTTTTGACTCATAGTGACCCTGTATAGGGTTTCTGGGTAATGGTTGGTAAGTTTGAACTGCCTGTGTTGGGGTTCAAACCTATCTTGTGGTCAAATGCTTATCCTATAGTGCCACAGCAGAACTCCTGCTCTGCAATAGCCAGTGAGAAATTGAGACTTTCAGTCCAACTATCTGAGAAAAGTTGAATTCTTTAAACAACTACTTGATAAAATTCAGAAGCAGCAGCAGATCTTTCCCCAGCTAAAACTTCAGATGAAATTAGTACTCTTGGCTTTAACATAGCCTGTGAGAGACTTTGAGGCAGACGCTCCAAGTTGAACTGTATGCAGACAGATTCCTGAACCTTAGAAAATGAGAAAATAAATGTTCGTTGTTTTGATTAACTAACTTTTGGAATATTGCATTGGGGAAATCTGCTACAAAAGACTTCATTACATGTTTTAAAAAGTCAAGCTGTTACTGTAGTGACTAAGGTATGTCCAATGAAGCCATGGTATTTTCAATCCTGTTTTTGTATGTGAAAACTGAACAAAGAATAAGGAAGACTGATAAAGAATTGATGCATTTGGATTATGGTTTGGGGACAGAATATTGACTGTATAAAAAGACAGACTGCCAGAAGAAAGAACAAAGTATAGCCTCTTAGAAGAAGTGCTGCCAGAGTGCTCTTAGAAGTGAGGAAGGTTCTTACCTTCCTTTCATGTACTTTGGACATGTTATCAGGAGTGACCAATCTCTGCAAAAGAATATCATGTTTGATAAAGTAGAGGGTCATCAAAGAAGCAGAAGACACTCAATGAGATGGATAGGCACAATTACTACAACAATGAGCTCAAATGTAACAGTGTCATATTAGGATTCCTACCGGAAATAGATACCTAGTGTACTTCCCTTTATGCAGTCTGTGTAGCATGGTAAATACTTGCTAAATTTTAAAAATAGGCAAATGTTCAGGATTTTTAGTGTTTTCATCCAATTCTATTTATTCTTTTATCATACTTTCTGATACAAATTAGTCCCACCATTACTCAGTATTGTATATAATCACTTAAACAGTTCTGAACATCATTTAGAATTATATTTAATCACCCATTGAAATTGTACAACACCCAATGACTTCATACATGGAAATGCTTTTATTTATATGTTAGGTGTCAACCAAATATTAAGTCCTTGGCCTGACACTTATGAGCATGTAACATGAGATCAGCTTAACCTTCATTTCCTAATCTGTGGAAGGGAAATTACGTTACCCACCGCAGAAGGTTTTGATGAAGATTACATTTAATGATGTTTTAAAGCAACTGACACAGTGTTGACATATATATATATACACACACACACATATATATGTATAACTATTATAATTAAACTTCAGAAATAATACCAGAAAAATCATCCTGTTTACAGACAACACTGAAACCTAAAGCCAATATTCTAATTTATCCTGCACTCTGAAATGTATTTGATCCAGGTAATATTAACACTGTTAAAAACAATAATAACCTAAGAATCTATACCTTGGTTTAGAACATAGAGTTTGAATTGCCATGACATATTTTTAAATGATTCATTTTTAAATGTCTTATTTATTTATTTTCTTGGTTATAGTTCTTGAAATTTTAGGAAATGGAAACACAGATTTGTTTTTGTCTAGGATGCAGAAATGCCAAAGTACACTGAATTGCCATTAATTTCCTCCAACTAGAATGTCCTTATCCATCAAGTTCTTTTCTTAAAGGGCCATTTTGCAATTGTGGTGCAATTTGAAAACGCCAAACGACTATTATTTAGCGTCTTTGTTATTTTTCCTGTATACAGGCATAGTCTGAAAACATATTACAAACTTGGGAAACATTTTTATTTTAGTCTAGGGTCTTTTATTTCGAAACTATAAACCTAAAGGAAAAATCCTACTAGTATAGTAAAGATGCTCTTTTCCAAGTAGAATCACACCAAAGAGACAAGGCCAAATGGTTCAATATTAAAATCTCTGAGGAAGAAGAAAATGAGACATTTTATTCTGATGCTGTCTTGCCCATAGCATGTTCTCAAACATATTAAATATTTAAAAATCATGCTTCTAGTATTGAAAATATTAAATAACATCTTTTTTAGTTGTAGTTTGGATGAAATTTATAAAGCAAAATCAGTTTTCTATTCAACAATTTATACAGATTTTGTTTTGTGAAACAGTAAATATCTCTAGTAAACACAGTTTTGTTTTTCAATAACTTCTGCTGTACCTGGTTTGCTATGAGTCAGTGACAATCTTGACAGCAGCTAAGAAGAACAAGGGCATTTCTATAGGCTAATATTAGGGAAGAGTGACTCATACTTTTGAAAAGTAGCATATAAATGCCTAGGAGAAAAAAAAAAAAAAGCAGAAGCCAAGAATTGGTACTAAATTGAAATATACTGTTAATATGACTTATAATAAATTTCAAAAAGTAGGATTTTTTTTTAACATTTTACAAACTGTATTCCTAGTCATAATCTTAAAATGTGTGCTTACCAATAGTGTATTTGAGAATGTTTTCCCCAAAAGACACTGAAAATATTGTATATGGTAAAGAAGTATCTAAGCTGTCTTTTTAATAGGTATGATACTATTAGGGAACAAATAGTTTAAGTTGAAATGTAGTTATAATTTGTACTATTGTTATATGCACTGGGTGTAAAACTGCTAGATAAATGAATTTTGAAAGGAGAATGAAATTATGACTTAAAGACAAATAATGAAACAAACTTCCATTACATATTAAGCTCTATTTCTTTTTAAAATAGAAAATATTTAATTAACAGTCTGGAAAAATGCAATTCTCTTTGAGTTTACATAGCATAAAATGAAGAAAAGTCAATGTACCTAGAAAACTACTTCTAGGCTTTAAATTGGTGGTAATAGTTGTCATTGAGGCAGTTCAGACTCATGGTATTATTATGATAATGTACCTAATGAAATGCTGTCCAGCCTTGAAACTTCCTCATAATTATTGCTATGTTTGAGGCCATTGCTGCAGCCAAGGTGTCAATCTATTTTTTGACCTTATCCTGTACTTTTACAAAGCACAAGGCCTTTGTCCAGGCACTGGTCCCTCCTGATATCCAAAGGACTTGAGATGAAGTCTCGCTATCCTTG
>NW_006408520.1:4744753-4745698 GCF_000296735.1 Chrysochloris asiatica
GGCCAGACAGTTGTCTTCCAAATTTCTTGGCAATATCATTCATATTGCATATATATTCCTTATATGAAATATGTGGCAAAGCATATTACAATTTCTGTTAAAGTTGTCAAGTCACTTTTGACTCACAGAGACTCTTGTAGAGGGTTCCCAAAAGAGAAGCTGGTGGGTTTAAACTGTGGACCTTGAGGTCAGCAGTTCAGTGCTTATCCTGCAGCACCATACCAGGGTTCCCTTTCCTTATTCTAAAATTTCCTCTTTGAATCACTACAAGAGACTTTATTTTTCCTATCTAACACTACTATTCTAAACAGGAAGGCACTGTATAATTGTATGGTAAGTTAATGGTTCTTAGAGAGCATTAACTAGTGCAGCTTTTAAACTCTAGTCAAATCCATCTAATGCCTTAGGACTGAGGAGAAGGAATAAATTCTTCTACTAAGAAGTCCCTGTAGGGTGCTAACATCAGTTCCACCAGAATGAGTAAGAACATAAATTTGATAAGTTATTGTGAAACCTAATAGCTAATTGTATTACTAATAACTGATTGCATGAGGGACTCTTTTATTAAACAAATTCTTAGACTGTTCAAATATTTATTAGGCTGAAATTATGCTATATCACATATGGGCTAAAAGACTCTTGCTATCACCTAGAAAAAGGAAATATTTACTGAAGATGCATTTGTTTCAACAGTGTTAACCTATTGGCTCTTTTTATTCATACTGTTGTTGTTGTTACTTGCCATTGAGTCAGTACCGACCCACAGTGAACTTATGCACAGCATAATTAAACACTGCCCGATCCTGAGCCAACCTCACTACTGTTGCCATACTTGAATCCATCTCATTGGAGGTCTTCCTCTTTTTATTTGACCCTCCACTTTGCTAAACATGATATCCTTCTCCAGTGACTGGTCTGTCTTGACAATGTCCAAAGTATGAGAGA
>NW_006408520.1:4746223-4747408 GCF_000296735.1 Chrysochloris asiatica
CAGGTTGTTAATGAGTCTTCCTCCAATCCTGATGCCACATTTTTATTCATATAATCCTTTTTATAGGATGATTTGCTCAACATACAGGTTGAATACATATGGTGAAATAATACAACCTTGTCACACACCTTTTTAAATTTTAAACCATTCAGGGTTCCCATGTTCTGTTCGAACAACTGCTTCTTGGTCCATGTATAGAATAGTATATTAGTATAGAAAGTCAATATTTACATATTATTTCTTTAATTGTGTCTTTTTAGTGATTTAAGCAGTAGTCCAACTTTTTAAAAAAGTTTTTATAGTGAAATGAGTGATAATTTATATGGGAGAACATCAGTTTTACACTCATCATTTCACTGCAATTATTCCAATCTCCTCCTCCATCATTATTCAACAGCATTTGCTTCTATTCCCTGTGTGGTTTGTTTGTTTGTTTGTTTGTTTGTTTGTGTGTGTGTGTATGGATGTACACAGAAACACTCAGAAATATATAATCATTTAAACAACCAAAGGACACATTCTGGAAGCCTGCCTCCTGGCCACCAACACATAGCCTTTCTCTTTCCATGAGTCTAGAGTCCTCAGTTGCTCCATCTCTCTATGTCCTCATCTCTGCCTCCATCTGTGCTGTCAATTCTTCTCTGGATAGGTTCCCACATCCTACTCTTGGTCTTTTCCCTTGATGGTCCTAGGGTCCTCTGTTCCTGGAATGTAAGATGAATTATTCCCACCTTTGTGTTACATAACTCCTACCTTTACAGTTGTGAAAGTCACAATTAATCATGATAACAATTACTCACTATTTAATCATAAGAATCTTATCTCCATCTGCTTTCATCAGACTGGTCAAGGCAAGATGAAACTATTCAGTGAGGATTATATCTTCCCTGGCACACTCTGAAAGTAAACTTCCTCATGAAAACTTATAAGCCAGTCACTTCATGCCTTTATAGCCCCCGCCCCCCAATTTAGATAGCCCATGTCTAAACTGCACATCCCAAGCAGCAATCAAGAAATCAAACAACGTATTGCATTGGGCAAATCTGCTGCACAAGACCTTTTTAAAGTGTTGAAGAGCAAAGTTATCAACTTGAGGACTAAGGTGCACCTGACCCAAGCCATAGTATTTTCAATAACCTCATATGCATGCGAAATCTGGACACTGAATAATGAAGACTGTAGAAG
>NW_006408520.1:4747870-4749200 GCF_000296735.1 Chrysochloris asiatica
GTTTGAACTGTGGACCTTATGGTTCAAACTGACCTTGCAGTCAAGTGCTTATCCTACAGCACCACACCAGAACTCTTATTCTTTGTTGTTGCTGTTAAGCTCTGTCAAGTCGGTTCTGACTCATAGAGACCCTGTATAGGGTTTCTAAGGAGCTGCTAGTGGGTTTGAATGGCCAGCCTTGTGGTTCAAAGTTCAGTGCTGATCCTACAGTGCTATACCAGGAATACTTCTAACTACGTGAGAAGTACTCACACCAGGATTACATCTTACTAGTAGAGCATTATTTATGCATTTTTCTGGTTTCCTGTGATATATCTTCTATTATCTTACTCTGGAAACTAACTTTAGAATTAATTTGGTACAAAGTGCATGGACATTTGTTGTTAAAGTTTGACAATTTCTTTAGACTCCAAAATTTGGATGACACAGACCTTTAAAGATCCTTTTGCTTACAGGAGAGATAAAGGAATCAGGGTTTCAGATTCATCATTGGTTTTAAAAAAGAAAACACAGGTAAAAATAGACCATACAGACTACCTGTAAAAATTTAAGTGCTTCTCTGTCATTTTTCACAGAAATGAAAATGAGCATGATAGCAAATTATGAAGGTAATCGTTGCTTTTCATTTGTTAACTAATTAGAGAGTGACAAAGAAGAATATTTACTTATATATAGATGCTTTCTGTTGTAGAGTTCCATCAGCCTTTGCAGTATTCCTGGGCCAGGATTATGTTAAGAGAAACTCATGAATGTGGAAAAAGAGCCCTTAGACATCAGTCAATATACAGTTATACTGTATGAAATGTAATGTTTTTTGCTATCATTTAAGCATTTGTAGGCAAAAAATCTTCATTTTCTTGAAATAGCCTAGGAGAATAGGGAAAAGAAAGAGAGCGAAGGAAGAGAAGATATGACCATATTGTAAATTAAATTATTATGAGTAATTTTTTTAGAGTAAAATATGGCCATTATTTTTTATAAAGGTTAAGTTTTTGGAAAAAAAAATAAGGAAAGGTGATTGTTAGGTGAATATGAAGCTTTTCAATGTAAAGTCTCTTGTTTAGCTATTACTACTCTTATGTTTCTATAGATGATGTATTTGAATGTAGTTATAATTTGAACAGTTGTCTGCTGAAGATATCTTACATTCACTAGCCTATTATTAGAAAGGTTTGTTGTTGCTGTTGTTTGGTACTATCGAGTCGGTACAGAACCATAGCGACCTTAAGCACAGCAGAACGAAACTCTGCCTGATCCTGGGCCACCCTCACTACTGTTGCCACGGTTGAATCCATTGATGCTGCCATTTAGCCAATCCATCTCGTTGGGG
>NW_006408520.1:4758505-4767825 GCF_000296735.1 Chrysochloris asiatica
CGGTACCGACTCGATGGCACCTAACAATAACAACATCAACTCTGTATACTAAGGGGATAGGATTGGTACTTGACGTGGAGACTCCTTCAATCTCAGTTGGTATTCTGAGCTACTACATCCATATGTATATGTCAAGTTCATCAAATTGTAGCAATTTATACTTGTTTCATTTTTCAAAAAAAATTTTATGTTCCTCTAGTCGAGTTTCATTTTTGTTTTTGGGTACTAGCCAGTCTGCTGTAAGAAAACAAATAAACATTGCAATTGAGTTGATTCACACTAATGCAGACACTAGAGGACAGAGTGGAATCCTGGTGTGGCACTACAGGATAAAGCACAGGACTACAAATTTGGGTTGAATCACAAGGTCAGCGGCTCAAACCCACTAGCTTCTCCTTGGAAACTCTTGACAGAGTTGTTATGAGCTAGAACAGACTTGAAGACATTTATCAACAACAGCATAGGACAGAGTAGAGCTGCCCCACAGGGTTTCAAAGACTGTAATCCTGTCACATCTCTCTCCCAAAACATGGATTTTTTCAGTTAGAAGCCAAGCTCTTAACAATTGTACCACCAGGGTTTCTTATTCTGCATGTTGTTGTTGTCATTGTTAAGTTACTGTCAAGTCAGTTCCAACTCAATAAAGACTTTTTTCATTCTATGAAACCAAACCTCTAACTCTTTTGACCTCATTGGTTATAAATCTTTCCTAGTAAACTACAGATTCTTTATAAAGAAGAGCAAAGAAAATTTTAAATAGATAATTTGAAAAATAAGACTTTAGTTAATTTGTTCCAGAATAATAGCTAGTTGTGCCTGTAATAAATGTTATAATATTCATGATTTTCCCTTGTAAGTTGCATAATTTTTTTTAAAGGAACCTTAAAAGGGAAAATCATGAATATCGTAATTACTTATTACTTATGTATTACTATGGGATACTGATGTAATTACTTATTACTTATGTATTACTAAGGGATACTGATAATATATTTGGTTATATTATTTTACTTATCACCTATCATAGTCTAGAATATTTAATAAATGGTTGCAAGAATGGGTTGGAAATGATAAAACGGAAAAAAAAAAAAAGGTATGATCTCATTGGTATTCTGTAAAAGGAATATGGTTCAATTATCTATTGCTGTGTAACAAACCTACCCAATATCTAATGATCCTTACTTGGAGTCTATCATTAGGTTGCATTCAGTTGGCCAGAGTCAACAAGGTGGTTTCTTCATTCATGTGTCTGTTTCTCAGCTGGAATTGCTAAAGCAGTCTGTGGCTGGCTTCCCCTAGTCAATATTTTAAGAGATAGGTGGTAGCTAGAAAGATCTTTATGATAGAGTCTCTGAAGTCATGAAACAACATTTCCAACACACTTTATTTATTACACAGACATAGCTCAGATTTAATTTGGTAGGAAAACATACAATGATTCTAACATTAGGAGGTTTGTTCATGAAGTTGTGTTATCTTGATAACTCACTACCCCAGATAACAGCTGGGATGTATCACCACTGTAATATCCAGATAACATTGACCTAAAAACTCTTTTCATATCTTGGATTTTACATCTTTCTTCTCTGGACTAACCAATTTATTTTGTTGTTTTGTTTCTGCTTTGGGACTGAGCCAAAGTGAAAACTAGCACTGTAGTTGATATACACATATAATTTTTTATCTGCAACCCACCTACCGTTCAGCCTTCTTCCATTCCAAGATTTATTTGTATCTTTATGTAATTTTTGAGCCGTGCTGCACAATTTCATTCTGCCTTGCCCATACAGTGACATCACTAGGGGAAGTGCAGGGGTTGTGGACCTCACCAGATAATACTATCAGGGGTGACACCAAAATGTCAGCCTAAAACTTTTCTGCAATGTTTCAGTAGAATTTTATTATTTTTTTTTATAAAAATATTCCTGTAGTCACCTATAGCAACAAAAACATTTTTCATAAGCTGTGTTTATATGTACCAATAAATCTAAAAGACTAAAACAAATCCAACAAAAACAAAACTCACTACCATTTAATTGATCCATACTCATAGCCACCCTATAGGACAGAGTCAAACTGCTCTATAGGGTTTCTAAGGCTGTAAATCAATGGAAGCAAACTGCTTCACCTTTCTGCCAGAGTCTGTGAGTTCAAATTGCTGACCCTTTGGTTAACAGTAAAACTTTTAACTCACTATGCTACCAGAACCCCTTACAAAGCTAAAAGCATACTAACTTACTGTTTTGAATCTTCTAATGCACTCCCCCCCAGGGCTATTGTTATTACCCAGTTATAATCATGCTTTTTTTTTTTCTCCATTTGCTACAAACACGCATTGTTGTTTTTGTTGCTGTTGTTATTTATTTATTTATTTTAAAATAGTCACCGATTTCACCAAATTTTCTGGTGTTTTCACTTTAATATTGTAGTAATTAGTATCTGTGAACTTATATCAATAAGTTTTTTTAAGAATGAAGTAGTAATTGAAGGAAAAGAAGGAGAAAAATCTAAAAAGCTTTTCATTCAGTGTTGTAAAATGATGTTGCAATTCAATGCAGAAAGATGTTTACCAATTTTGTTGTTGTTGCTGTTGTTAAGTGCCATCAAGTCGGTTCCAACCCATAACGACCCTGGATAGGGTTCATTCATATAATCTGAGAAAATTGCCCTTCAACAATTTACTACTATATTTACCACATATTGCATATTATTAAAATGTCTAAGTAGCAATAAGGACTCCTGGTGAGGTACTGTAAGATAAGCATTAGACTGTTAAATGCATGATCAGAGGTTCAAACCCACCAGCTTCTCCTTTGAAAATCCTATGAATAGTGACTGACTTGACAGCACCTACCACCACCACCCTCAGAAACCCTGTACAGGGTCGCTATGGGTCGGAACCGACTCGATGGCACTTAACAACAACAACCACCAATAACAAATCGGTATGGTCTAGTTGATAGATACCCATGAAAGGAGTTCTGTGATGGGAATGACACTATGAACTACTGCACTGGGTGACACCAACTCTGGTAAAGTCACTGCAGCCAAATCCCCAAACTCAACCTCATGCCTACTTTTTATAGCCAAAAACTCAACTGAAGCTTTTGTATTGTATCTGACTGATAGAATCTTTCAACAAAGCTTCATACAAATTTTCCTTATGTCTCTGATGTCTGTGTATGCAATGTGGTTCTTCAAAATACCAAAGAAACTATGAGCATAAAGAATATCAGTGATATTGCAGGAAGAGAAACATAAAAACAAATAACAAATGAAGGAGGAATTCCCAGAGGACCAAGGAAAAAAAACAAGTAAATGTTGAGAGTTTTGAAGCTCCAGAAAGTCCAAGGATGTGCCTAGTAGAAAAGAGAAAACCCAAGAAGTTAAACAGATTATAAATTCTTCTAGGTTCTTTATGGTGTCATGAATAAATGCTTATAACTAAACTCTGGCTTTGAGCTTATCGATGAAGCTCTTGAGAACAGTACTGTAAGGACAAGGAGATGCCCTGGAAACCAGGACAAAAACAAGTGATGCTAAGAAATGTTCTATTGCCTTCTGAAGACCAGATGGAATATTCTTCTCTTGTTCTTTTTATTTTTTGAAGTTTCTTATTCTAAATATAATTAGTGTCATAGATGTATTTAAGCCTGAAGATGTTTGTCACACAAGTAGCAGGCAACTCTAAAAATGTGCATTCATAAGAATTAAAAGATACCATAACAATATACACTTTTTAATTATGCATCACTTCTTAATTATACCTCTCTGTTCAAAAATAAAATGACAGTGATATTCTACTAAAACTGCTATTGGAACCAGGAGGTACAGCTGATTAACCAAAACATGATTTTTAATCAATGTTATAGTGAAAGGTATATGTATCAAGGTTATTTTACTACCTCAAATGGTGAGCCAGGAAGAGATTCTGACATACACAACAGGGTGGACTTCTCCAATCACTTAGAAATCAGGGAGTTTACCACAGTGGAGTAAGAAATGACTTGACATATTTTATGACTACATTATTTCAACTGGCAGTAGAAATCTTGGAAGTATTTCTATGCTTTTTAGTTAAGTGAACATTTAGGAATCTCCCAGAGGCATCTCTGAGGTCAATGTGGAAAGATGATCAGTTGTTTGTAAATTGCAATATAGGTTGCATTTATCTGATATTCTGTTTGAATGATAGAAGCCCCCTGGGATAGTTACTGCAGAGTAGAGCTGGCTGCTGTGAATCACTTTAGGTTCTTTTATCTTCAGTTGTTGTTGTTGTTGTTGTTGTTAAGTGCCACAGAGTCGGTTCCAACCCATAGTGACCCTGTATAGGGTTTTGTGAGGAGAAGCTGGTGAGCTTGAACCACCAACCGTGCAGTTCAAATGACTTTGCAGTCTGTCGCATTAACCCACAGTGCAACACCAGGACTCCTTATTTTCAGTAGTCCTTGATAAAGAAACCACAACCAAATACATCTGGTTGCATAGTGGTTATGAGTTGGGCTGCTAATCTTGTCAGCAGTTTGAACCTACCAGTGGTTCCACAGGAGAAAGATGAAGCTTTCTGCTCTCTTAAAGATTTACAGCCTTGGAAACCCTATACAGGGTTGCAATGAGTTGCAACCGACTCCATGACATATAACCACCACCACCACAGACCTAGAATTAAGAAATCATATGCAGAAGAATACTGAATATGTTCTTTGAAGGTGATGAAGACAAAATAGTCTAAACAGAAAGGAAATCAGAATTACAGCCTTTAAGTTCTTATCTGCCACTACAATTTGTGTTTCTGAGGGATGTGGATGGTATGACATGTAAAAGCAGAGGTGTGATAGGGATAGAAAAATTAGGTAGGGAGCAATATCTTTCTGCTAATTTTCTTCATGCTCCACACTCTGATTTGTCCTGTGCAGCTACAACTGCCATTGCTGTGCATACAAACTCTTGGTGTCCCAGTAAATGATTAGGTTTGATGGGTTTCAAGTTATTACTCAACTCATAGACAATGCGACTATCAGGGGGTAGGCTCTGCTCCATAATGGTTTCTATCGAGACACACTCAGGATACTTGAAAGTGTCTTGAAGACTACTGTCAATATGCTTATTTTCCTTCTTAATTTGGGAAATACTCTTCAAATTTTCACAGCAGGATAGGTAATCTTCAATGACATCATTGTAGAATCATCTTTTCTACTCTTGCTGTAGAAAGGGTGATCAGGCCCCATCAAAGGAGATGAGACAGTATGACATCTCTGATATTTACCACAGCTTTCCATTCCTGCATCTGCTTTGCTGAGGTTGGCCAGATCTTCATAGTATTTCTTACTACTAGAGATCTTACTTGGTCACTGTCATTCAGTTTGTAGAGAGGATTTGCATTGCTGTCATTAATACCGTAATGAAGCAGATGCCAAATGTATAATCAGCATCTCATATTTTACCTCCTAATTCACTGCTGGGTTTTGCATCAGTGTTGTCCCAGCTGCTAAAGCATTTTCCTGAGTTCCAGGATTTCTCACTGTGCCAGATCAGTACGATCATATAGCCCACCACTGCCTCAGGATTGATAGGGTGTGCTGACTGGAGTTTGCAAAGACATAAAAAGAATTTGGTTGAAGATTTGTTTGGTATTTTTGAGTATGGCTTTAATTGAATATATGTGCATATTGATGATAAAATATTATAACTGTCAGGGATCCTCTACTCTTAATAGAAATATATATGTGCAATAATATGGAGAGTAGAAATACTATTATACCATTTTTGATGATTCTACACTTTTATTTGATCACGTACTTTATTTTGCTCTTAACAAAAAATTATCATATTATAATCATTATTTACGTGTAAAGCAGTAGTTCTCCAAAACAAACTTTTATGCTGCATCTTAATGTGAATGCTATCTTGAAATGAAATGAATATTTCATATCTTTTCAGTGTGACTAAATTTCCAAGCACTGAATATAAACAAAGTAATGAAAACTATATTTTGTGGTATGGATTCTGGTGTTCATGACTAAAGATGTAATCAGTGAAGAAACAGTTAAAAACAAAAGCCTTTATTTATTAATTTATTAATCAGAAGGGTAGACATGACATTAAATATTTAGGCAAGGGTACAGAAAACAGATGGGATTTCTGACAATAAAAGATCTGAATGCTCTTTTTACAATACCAGATTTTATTGGGAAAGAACACTGTGAGGTTTTTTTTCTTTTCCTAAAAACTAGCTCTGGTGTGGCACTGTGGATTAATGTTCCAGACTGCAAAGTCATTTACTGCAAGGTCAACAGTTCAATTCACCAGCTGCTCCTTGGAAATCCTATACAGTGTCACTATGGGTCAGAACCAACACAATGACACTTAACAAAAGCAACAATTTTTCCATAAAATGAAATATTATTTAGGAGAAATGTGATTTTTAACCATTTTCTCCATCCTACAAATTCATGGATAAGGAACTTCTAACACTGAACTTTAAAGAAATTTTAAAAAATGCTTTTGCCAATTAGTCTGTATACCATTCCTTTGTGAATTAATTTTTTCTGAATAGGGAAAAGAAATATTTGACTGTTTGCTCTCAAGAATTGTGTTTATCAAAATATCATTCAATCACTCTATGGGTAAATCTAGGTTCTCTATAAACCAACTTTTACTATTGGTGTTAGTGATTATCGAGCCATGGTAGAAGAAAAGAGTAAAACAATTGAAACTACACATAACGCATTCCATTAAGAAACAAAACATTTAATTAACTTCAGAAAATTTGTTAGACATATGACATAGCTAACAAATATCAAGTTATTTTGTGAAGAAAAGATTAAATGTTATAGAACACAGCATCAATTAATTTAAGATGTAGAAAAACAGCTAAAATGTTGAATTTAAAGAAGATTATTATTTTAAGGAATATTTTTTCATTTATGTGAGATGCAGATATAATCAGGAGTAGGGGGACAGTAATATATTTGAAAGTCATAATTCAAACTATGTTTTGTAATTAGAAGCACAAATAAATAATACTACATAAAAAAGCTAATATTGAAAGGAAAATGTAGTCATTAATACATAAGCATTAATTCATGCATTCTTTGTTTTAGATAAAAATGGCTTCTCATTAGTCCTTGATGAAAGAATGGTACCGTAGTCCATTGAAACGCCATGAAATTTCACAGTTTTCCATTCACTTTGTAGAACCTCAAGATTGAGGAGATAATTCAGCCTTTTCCAAATAACCTTCTCCCCATATCTACCTTTGGTGATTTCTCTGAAGGGTCATTATTGCTGAATAATTGAAGATTACGATCAGGTTCACTCAAATACTATTTGTGTAACTACTCTTGCTAATTGAACTACAACTGATCCCTAAACGTACAAACAAATTTTATGAAGACTAATTCTTAATCAGTTTCAGGGACTCTAGTTGTCTTTCTTTTCTAAGGCTTCTTAAGAAGAGATTTTGTGAAAACTTCCAGTTTGAGGGCAGGAGAAGCAGATACTGGCATCAGAGGCTCCTTGGCAAAGGTGTGAAAAAAAGAGAGAAGGTGCTTTGCTGGAACAGTTCCAGAGCTCTAGGTCTAATATAAAGTGGAGAGCATCAGTTTTAGGCGCCCACTAGTGGAGATATCTGACTGTGGCAGGAATAAACCGGGATTTTAGAAGCAACCCGGATGCTCCCTTCGGCCCACAGCCTGGGTGAAGATCAGATGGCTGGACCACAGCCAGGCTGATACAGTACCACAGAGTAACTTGTGAAAAAAGAGGTGTGACAACTTTTTTCACTTTTCTTTCTTCCTCTCTGCCGAGCCCAGGCATCTTCAGGTGGGTGGTAGCACCCCTTGCCCCCAAGGGTCCAGCATTGCTCCCACAGGGTACAATTTTCCCATGGTACAAAGAGGAAATCCCTAAAAGCCCCAGTGGCCGGACAGGCTAATCACTTGGCAGCTTAAGACGTCTGACTCTGGGACTTAGTCTTAAAGTTGATTCTCTTCCCTGGGTGGGAGCCTTTATTTCTGCCTTACCTAACAAGAGGCAGCAGGTTTAGCCATACAGCCAAACCAGAATTCCACCTTGTAAGTCCCCAACATAAAAAGTCAAGAGCCAACATCAACACATCAACACATTTTGAGACTTACACTGTGCATACTCAAATACCTAAATGACATTAAGAGATAAAAATTATGAACAATCTTTCTTGCATTCATTTCTTAATATCTATCTGTGCACCTCTATGGTGGTGACTAGAGTGGGGGGGGACATGAGCAAGTGGACTCCCTCCCACACATATTGAAGGTTCCTACTGTGCACACACACTGACCTGCACAGCAAAGGCTACTGGACAGTCTACTACAGATTTGTTTTTGTGTGCTGGATTTTTGTCTCTGCTTTTATATTGTTTCTGGTTTTGGTCCTTTTGGTCTCACTTTTTTCCTGGGGGTGGGAGCATTCTCTCCCTAGGTTACCCCCAAACAGACAGCAATCATGGCCATATAACCAAAATACAAGCATACCCCATAACGTCCCACCATCTGGACAGGAGCCAATACCATCTGCTACACATTACATAGAGAGCCAACACCTGCAAAGATAGTTAGCAGTTGAGTAATAAGAGATGTGAAAGGGGAAACCTATCTCCAGATCACATCCACCAGGAGACACTCAGTAAGCTTAACAATACAGCAACATACATTCATTTAATCATTGAAAACACATCTAACTATTGAAAATGTCCAAGAATAAACAACAAAAGATATCAACACATGGCCAAAACCAGAAAAGATTAACTGAGACAAATGGGCTGTAGGCAGATATGGCCTTCCCATTTAGAAGAAGAGAAGGCTTTGGATCTGTCTAAGAAGGAATTCAGAAGAATGATATGGAGACAAATCCAAATGCTTCACAGAGGGGTGGAGGAAAGTAAAGACGTCAGAAAATGCTACGGGAACAATCAAACAAGATAGATATAACATTGCAAATAATTCAAAACCTGAAAAAAAGAGGTTCAGATGTTTAATGATAAAATATCAGAAATGGACAATACACTGAAATGACAAAAGAGTAGAAATGAAGAGATGGAAACCAGAATCAGCGATCTGGAAGACAGATCTCTCGATATTGCTAAGATAGACAAGGGAGCAAAAAAAAGAATAAAAAAAATCTGGAAATTCTCAAATTCATGTTGGATAACATGAAGAGTAATAATTTAAGAATTATTGGCATTCCAGAACAGGAA
The DNA here is from genome assembly GCF_000296735.1 of Chrysochloris asiatica. Classification (NCBI taxonomy): domain Eukaryota; kingdom Metazoa; phylum Chordata; class Mammalia; order Afrosoricida; family Chrysochloridae; genus Chrysochloris; species Chrysochloris asiatica. The sequence goes on from NW_006408520.1 coordinate 4,767,741, forward strand.
GAATCACACAAGTCCACAGAGGAGACAGTTGAGGAGGTGCTGTAAGAAAATTTTCCTAACATTTTGATAAATGAAAAGATAAGCA
>NW_006408520.1:4770190-4772865 GCF_000296735.1 Chrysochloris asiatica
AATCTTTGCAATGAAATGAAACACAATATGATGAACATAAAGCGGATGCTCTCCCATGTAAACAATCATCAATTCACAATACAAACTTTTTATTTAAATAAAGGTTTTGCTACCATTGTGAACTTACTTCTTGGAACTCTTCAGCCATCGCTCAAAAGATTCATCCAGAAGATTCATTGTTTCTAAGGATGTTGCTAGCACCCGGTTAACGACTTCTGGTATGAGCCTCTGTTGGTATTAAAGCATTGCTTGTAAAGGATCCACTTCTTTTGGAATCACAAAACTCAAGTCGGTATTAGAGCCTCAGTGCTAGAGATTGCCTTAGTTGATATAACTTATAAATGCATCAGCCTTTGGAAGTCACCTTGTTCCTAGTATCATAATTAAACAAACTAATCTGACATATATGAATGCCTGTGTGCTTTGTGGATTCAACATGACAATTTTATATTTTGCTGCCTCTGACAATATCCGCAGCAGAACAAACTGGCAGAGGTATGTTGCATACCATTGTAGGTTGCTCAAGAATGAAGCATGCGACCGCTCTCCCTGCAATTTGTCATAAACAACCCTCCATATCCTTCCCTTAATGATAATAATAAAAATTACTTAGACTTTTCTTATCAATATCTCTTTCTAAAGCATAATATCCAGCTTGGGCTATCTCTAAAAAATTTCCAATTTACAGTCTTTTATTCTTGCAATGAAATAAAAACTTCAGTATCCAGTGGTAGTTTCTCAAAGACATCCAGTTCAGTTAACATTTAAATTCTCATTGTGCCACCTGGGCATGCTCATAAATGCTCAAGCTATATCTAAAACAATGCCTTCTACTATGCATATCCTAAGCCAGTTTTGTGCTTATCAAGTAGAGATAACTTGGATCCAGCAAGTGTGGCACTGTGGGCTAATACATCAGACTGCAAATTCGTTTGAACTGCAAGGTTGGTGGTTCAAGCTCACCAGCTGCTCCTTGGAAACCCTATACAGGGTCGCTATGGGTCGGAATTGACTCGACGACACTTAACAACATCAAGAAGGCTTTATTACAATGACATTGGAGGTGCAACTAAGTTTTAATGAAAAATGTGTTCCATAAATAAAATATGAAAAAAGGTATATTTTATTAAAATCTAAAAGTTTCAGTGTGATGTAACCAACTAACTCACTTTTTCATTCTTAAACTAAGAATATGTTTTTATAAGAATGTGAATACAACACTATATACCTGGCATATGATTTTTAAAATGTTAACATTGAAAGTAGTACTAAGAACTACAAACTCAGAATAGTTTGTACTTTATTTCCTTCTCATATTCCAAAATGATTGTGTAATATTTGCTACACAAATGTTAAAATATACGTAGACTCAGATCCCATTTTACTGTGCATTGCTTTATTGCATTTCTCAGATATTGCATTTTTTACAAATCAGTGGGTTGTGACAACCCTGTGTTGAGCAAGTCTGTAGGCACTGTTTTTCCAACAGCATGTGCATACTTCGTGTCTCTGTGTCATACTTTGGAAATTCTCAAAATATTTCAAATGTTTTCATAATAGACTATAGTGTAAGCATAACTTTCATGTGCACATGTTGTTTTTGTTGTTAAGTGCCATTGAGTTGGTTTCGATGCTGTATAGGGTTTCCAAGGAGTGGCTGGTAAGCTTAAATCGCTGACCTTGAGGTTCAAATCGTCTTTGCAGTCCAACACAGTAACCCACAGCGCCATACATGGAAACTAAAAAAAGTCGTGGTCTCCACATTGAAATATTTTCTTTATTTCAGTGGTCTGGAACTGAACCCATAATACCACAGTGACTTCTGTTAATCAATTTTGTTCTAGGTAGCATTGCTATTTTGGAACAACAGGTCTTTGAGAAGCTAATATGAAAAGCAGTGGGCTGTGAAGCACATGATCCACGGTTCAAGCCCACTAGCCACTTCATGGGCAAAATATGAGGCTTTCTGCTTCCACAAAGATTTAAAGCCTCCAAAACCCTATACAGGGTCGCTGTGAGTTGGAACCAACTCGACGGCACTTGACAACAACAACAAAGATGTATTAGCTGTTTTAATAAAATCTGAATATTTTGAATTAAGCAAGACAAAGTACATGTACCCTGATCTCCAGTTTGTAAAACAGAGGTCAAGGTACCACAACCAGTATTGGGAGCTTCTGAAATAAAGAAGAAAATTAAAGGAAAGAAAATAATCTAGTGCACCACAGTTGCAATTACTGTTGGGTGGTGGTGTGCTGCGGAGTTGGTTGTGACTCATAGTTTAGGATTTCTGAGGTTGTAAATCATTAAGGGAGCACAAAGCATCATCTTTCTTCCACTGAATGTATTTTGAACTGCTTACCTTGAGGTTAGCAGCTGGTATTTTGAACTGCTTACCTTGAGGTTAGCAGCCTGACTCATAACCACTATGCTACCAGAGCTCGTTGCTTTTACTGTTATGGGCCCTCAAGTCCATAGCAGCTCATGGCGACCCTATGCACAATAGAAAGGATCACCACCTGGTCCTGTGCCAACTTTACAACTGTTGCTAAGCTTCAGCCTATTGCTGCTGCCACTGTGCCAATCCATCTCATTGGGAGCCTTCCTCTTTTTGATGACCTTCCACTTTCACAAGCATGGTGTCCTGCTCCAGGGACTGGACCCTTTTGATAATA
>NW_006408520.1:4772988-4780036 GCF_000296735.1 Chrysochloris asiatica
TGGCAACAGTAGTGAGGTTGGCCCAGGATCAGGCAGTGTTTCGTTCTGCTGTGCATAAGGTCGCTATGAGTCGGTACTGACTCAATGGCACCTAATAAAAACACAACAACAACAACAACAAGCATGGGAAAGACAATGTCTTGTGACCCTGACTTTTAAGATACATTATGACTATACTTCTTCCAACACAGATTTACTTGTCCTTTTGGCAATCCATGATGCTTTGAATATTCTCCACCAATACCATAACTGAAACACACTGATTCTTCTATGGTTTTCTTTATTCATTGTCCAACTTTCACATGAATATGAGGCTACTGAAAATGCCATGGCTTGGGTTAGGCACACCTTAGTACTCAAACTGACATCTTCAATCTTGAACATTTTAAAGAGGTAAGGAGCCCTGGTAGCATAGTGGATTATGCGTTGGGTTGCTAACTTTATGGTCCGCATTTTGAATCTACCAGCTTCTCTGCTGGAGGAAGTTGAGGTTTTCTACTCCTGTGAAGATTTACAGTCTTGGAAACCATATACACAGTTGCTCCTAATCGGAATCGACTCAGTGGCACACAACTACCACTACCACCATTTGTGAAACAGATTGGCCTAAGGCAAAATGTTGTTTGATTTCTTAACTGCTGCTTTTATGAATATTGATGATTGATCAGGGCAAAATGAAATCTTTGACAACTTTTATCCTTTCTCCATTTATTTTAATGTTATTTATTGGTCCAATGGTGAGGATTTTTGTTTTCTTAAATTGAGGTGCAACCCACACCAAAAGGTGTCATCTCTGATCTTCATCATTAAGTGTTTGAAGACCTCTTTGCTTCCAGAGAGCAAATTTGTATTATCTGCATATTGAACGTTGTTAATGAGTCTTCCTCTAATACTAATGCCATGTTCTTTTTCATATAATCCAGCTTCTCAGATTACTTGCTCAGCAAACAGATTAAATAAGTGTAGTAAAAGAATAAAATACTGGTGCACACCTTTCCTAATTTTAAACCATTTCATGTTCTTTTGTTGTTTGACCTCTTGGTCTATGTAGGTTCCTCATGAGCAAAATAAAGGATTCTAGAATACTCATTCTCCACATACTGTGCATAGCTTTTCATGATCCACACAATTGAAAGCCTTTGCATAGTTAATAAAGTTAAACATCTTTCTGGTATTTCTGGTATCATTAGTGTGTAATGCATCAAATCTGTTCTTCAGGCAATATCCATCTGACATCAGCAATGATATCCTTCATTCTACACCCTCATTTGAATCCAGCTTGAACCTCTGCAGTTCCCTGTAAATGTACATTTGCAGCCATTTAAAAATTATTCTAGCAAAAGTTTACTTACATGTGATATTAATGACATTGTTCACTGATTTCCACATTACATTGGATCACATCTCTTTTGAATGGGCACAAATATGAATCATTCCAATCAGTTGACCAGATAGCTGTCCTCTAAATTTTTTGGCAGAGATGAGTGAGTACTGCATTAGATTTTTGAAAGATTTCAATTTGCTTTCCATCAATTCCTGGAGCCCGGTTCTTTGTCATTTCCTTCAGAGAACCTTGGATTTCTATCTTCAATACTGTTGGCTCCTGATCATATAATATGTCTTGAAATGGATGAACACTGACCATTTCTTTTTGGTACAGTGACTTTGTGTATTCCTTCCATATTCTTTAGACACGTTCTCCATTATTCAATATTTTGCCAATAGAATCCTTTAATATTTCAAATTGAGGCTTGAATTTTTTCTTCAGTTCTTTCTGCTTGAGAAATGCTCATTATCTTCTTCCCTTATGGTTTTCTAATTCTAGTCTTTGTATATTTCATTATAATATTTGACTTTGTCTTCTTGAGATGACCTTTGAAATGTTCTGTTCAGTTCTTTTACTTCCTAATTTCTTCCATTTGCTTTAGCATCCCTATGCAGGAAAGCAAGTTTCTGAATCACTTCTGACATCCATTTTGGTCTTTTCTTTCTTTCTTGTCTTCTTAACGACCTTTTGCTTTCTTCCTCTATAATGTTCTTGATATCATCCCTCTCTTCTTCTTCAGTCATCAGTGTGTAACACATCAAATCTGTTCTTAAAATGACCTCTAAATTCAGTTGGAGTATTTTCAAGGTCATATTTAGACTCTCATGGACTTGTTTTAATTTTCTTCAGCTTCAATGTGAACTTACAGATGAGTAATTGATGGCCTGTTCTACAGTCTGCCTTTGGTCTTGTTTTGGCTAATGATATAGTGCCTTTCGACCATCTCTTTCCAAAAATGTAATCCATTTGACTTCTGTGTACTTCAATGGTGAGGTCCATGTTTATAATATCTTTTATGTTGTTTAGAAAGGAATTTTCAATGAAGAATTCATTTATCGCTCAGGTTTTATCATGTGATCTCCATCATCATTTCTATAACCAATGCTGTATTTTACATGGACTAATCTTCCTCTTTGTTTCCAACCTTTGCATTTCAATCACAGTAATTGACAATACATCTTGATTTCATGTTTAATAAATTTCATACTGAAGAAGTTGGTGGAATGCTTCAATTTCATCATTACTGATTTTAGTGATTGGTGCCTATATTTGAATAATAGTTGTATTAACGGATGTTATCCTACCACAGACAGCATTGCACTCCAAGACAGATATTGAATTTTTCTTTTTGATGATGACTGTCATGTCATTCCTCTTTATTTTGTCATTCCTGGCATAGTAAACCACGTCATTTTCACATTCAAAATGGCCAATGCCAGTCCATTTCTGCTCACTAATACCTAGGATATAGATTTTTATGCATTCCATTCAATTTTTGACAACTTCTAATTTTCCTAGATTAATAGTTTGTACATTCTCTGTTCTGATTATTAATGGATGTTTACAGCTGTTTCTCCTCATTTTGAGTTATGTCCCAGTAGTAAATGAAGATCTTGAAAACTATTCCATTCATGTCATCACAGTCAAATTTACTTTGAGGAGGCAGCTCTTCCCAGTCATATTCTGGGTGCCTTCCAACCTGAAGGGTTCATTTCCTGGCAATATATCTGACAATATTCTGAGCTTTTAATCATTTTTCAATATTCAATATTATGGTGGTATTTAACAGTGTTCCACTGTTATTCATAAGACTTTCAGTGTACTAAATATTTGGAAGTAGTCCATCTCTCCTTCTTCCTAGTCTGGAAGTTCAGCTGAAATCTGTCTACCATGGATGATGCTGCAGATATTTAAAATACCCATTACATAACTTCCAGAATCACAGCAACATGCAAGCCACCATAGTATGACAGCCATTCTCCACAACAGCAGCTACAAAGAGTATTGATGGTTTCACTCCTATAATCAAAACCAAATCCAAACCTATTGTCATGGAATCTATTCTGAGTCATAGTGAACCTGTATAACAGAGAACTGATTCATAGGGTTTCTGAGGATGTAAATCTTATTGGAAGCAGACTGTCTAATCTTTTTACCAAGAAGCAACTTATGGATCAAAACTACTGAATTTTCAGTTAGCAGTCCAGTGTTTAATCCATTGAAACTTCAGGGTTCTATACCATTTATATATTGTTTTCATAAAGGAACATTAGTTTCAAACGTTCTTCTCCACCCTGTTGTTTTTAACTGCCATTTAGTAGATTCTGACTATTAATGATCCTGCATAGGGTTTCTGAGGTTTTAAATATTTATGGGAGTTGAAATCCTCATCTTTCTTTTGTGGAGCAGTTGGTGAGTTTGAACTGTTTATCTTGTGCTTGGCAGTTTCATTATTATTCTATAGACATGCCAGTGCTCCCAGCTAGACCCTAGATTACTTCACACTTCACTAGCTCCAAATTAAAAAGAACTCAGGTTTGTTTCATTGATCACTATTCAAATATTTCAATAATCTTCACATTTTGTAACTAATCTTGGTGTACTATTTTATTATTCACAAAGCATTTCCATATATAATTTAATTTGTTCTTCTAAAAGCTGAATGATGGATCCAATTACTCGCAATTATGTTTCAGTCACTGTGTCAGTAGGTTTATTTCCTTCTCCCACTGAAAAACTAAAATTTTAATCCAAGTCACATATCTAAAAGGGTGACAAAGCTATTGCTGAAATCAGCTCTGGTGATTGTATACCTGGTGTTCATTCTCCTATAGGACATTATCTCTCACAGGATAATATGAGAAAAATGATTTGCTGTATACTTTACTAAATGCTTGGACAATGTCTTATTCTCTTAAGCAGATTTTAACATACATGATTAAAATAGGATGATTATGAAAAATGTAAAATTGAAATATTAAAAATCTTAATAAACTAGACAAAGGATAATAGCATTTTTTATGCAAATAATATGTAAGTTATACAATATTTTGACAACTACACTTCTACTTAACCCAAGGCATTTTCTTAAGGATGCTATACAAATTTTCTTACATTAAAAAATTCACATAGCACCTTTATGAAAATTATTGAGGGGCACAGTAAACAAAAAATGCCTTAGTTGTATAAAAATACAGATTTTTATTTGGAAACTTGACATAAAAATATTGATTTACTTACCAAACCACACCAAATCTACTGGCAATGTGTTGATTCCTACTCTACAGGACAGAAGAGCAACCTATAGGACAGAATAGAATTACTCCATAGGGAATCTGTTGCGGAAGCAGCCTGACTCATTTTTCTTCCCTAGAGCAGCTAGTGGATTTAAAGCACCAATCTTTTGGTTAGCAGTCCAACCCTTAACCCACTGCCTCACAAAGACTCATTTGTTTTATTTTGCTGGTGGTGGTGGTGTGCCGTGGAGTCAGTTGCGACTCATAATGACCCTGTATAGGGTTTCCGAGGTTGCAAATCTTTCTCAGAGCAGAAAGCTTCATCTTCCTCCTGCAGAGCCACTGGTAGTTTTGAACTGCTAACCTTGCTTTGAGAAACCGAACTCCTAACCCACTATGCTACCAGAGCTCCTTAGATAGGTTTAAACTTATTTTCATCCTTAAACAAGGAATATTAACAAAAGAGCAGATCTAAAACTATTTAATTGACTGCCCTAAATTGCTGAAAGTAACATTTATTTTTTTAGCCACTCTTCATCCCAGAAGATACACAAATGCTTCAGTAAACACAAGTTTGTAAAAGCGTTATAGAGAGTGTACTGTTATATAGTGACCCAGCAGCCATTGTTTATCTCTGAATGTTCATTGTCCAGATGCCTTGGGAGTTGCTATACGGAGGAAAGAGTTTAAGAAGCCATCCAACAATTGTCACTGCTGCCCCCTTACAGTTGCCAGTTCCCTCTAATATGTTTTGCACTCTAAGGCTGCTCAGAGCAGGTGGCTTCCAGTGTAGAAACAGAGTTGTGGTAAGATATTCATGAAATGAATATTTATGAACAATTCCAATCTTCATTTTAAGTATAAGGGAAAAATAAATTTTAAAGAGAGAAACTTAAGGATTGCTGATCTAAGGCACCATCTTTTAAATATTTACAGCCTTCTTGTGTTACTTCTGAAATCCTTTAATCTGAAATACAGTAAATAAATTAAGAGAGCAAAACTGAATCTGTCAGAGAATTCTGATAAATTCTCTTTTAGCAGAAGCAAACCAGTCATTTATGTAAATAGTTGCCTTGCTTTAGCACAAATTGTTTCTCAAGTAAAGTTAAATCATTTTGCTATTCATCTAAAATCTAGCTTGTGACACTTATTTAAATGATAGTGTTTAAGTCTTTACTTAGAGTTGCTTCAAATTTAGCAAGACCATTCTGGTTATATTACTGAAAATTAGATACGGAAATTAATGATAGTTTCCAATTTGTCTCCAAGCAAACATTTTTGTCTTCAAAGTGCGGACAAATGATCTGATGACAGACAGGATAGAATACTTGAAATAATATTGTTTTATAAAATTCATCATTGGGACTATGAAAGTGCCACATTTTGTTTGTACTTTATATCTGTTATTTAGCTCTTCTTGACTCACAGAATACATAATTTAATCGCCTTTGCAGATGGTTCACTCAGTACTTTCTCGGTCTAGAGATTATCTGTTCAAGAATTCTGGTCTATTTAGGATCATTCCATTTTTCTTCATTAATATTGAATTTAATTACATTGTTTCATAAACTGATTTCTTTAAATAAATTTAACCTAAATTATTTTCCTTAATTAAATTGCTAGTTATCGAGGGATTCACCGTCATTGTAATTCAGAAAGTTACCACAAATATAAAGAGTTTGATTTAGAGATCTGTAGGAGTCCTGGTGTGGTGCTGTGGGTTAATGTGCCAGACTGCAAAACCGTTTGAACTGCAAGGTTGGTGGTTCAAACTCACCAGCTGCTCCTTGGAAACCCTATACAGGGCCACTATGGGTCAGGATTGACTCGACAGCACTTGACAACAACAAAATGATGTTCTACAAATGTAAATTTAAAAAGAACTGCCAGAGGTTCAAGCCAGATTCAGACGAGAACGTGGAATGAGGGATATTACTGCTGATGTCAGATAGATATTGACTGAAAGCAGAGAATATAAAAAAGATGTTTACTTTGCTTTATTGACTATGAAAAGGCTTTCATTTGTGTGATTCATGACAAGCTATAGACAACACTGTGGAGAATGAATATTCCGGAACACATAATTGTGCTTATGAGGAACCTGTACATAGACCAAGAGACAGTTGTTTGAACAGAACAAGGGAACACTGAGTTGTTTAATATTAGCAAAATTGTGCACCAGGTTTGTATTCTTTAACCATAGTTATTCAATCTGTATTCTGAGCACATAATCCAAAAAGTTGGATTATATGAAGAATAACATGGCCTTGGGATTGGATGAAGACTCATTAACAACCTGCCATATGCTGATGATACAAACTTGCTTTATGAAAATGAAGAAGACTTAAAATACATACTGATAAAGATCAAAGACCATAGCCTTCAGTATAGCTTGAACCTGCCTCAATGTAAAGACAAAAATCCTCAATACGGATCAACCAACAACATAAACGTTAAATGGAGAAAAGATCAAAGTTGTCAAAGA
>NW_006408520.1:4780783-4781852 GCF_000296735.1 Chrysochloris asiatica
TTATTTATGCAGGTGTTTGCATGTAGGGGTTTGAGAATTCTAGCTAGTGATTGAATGTGGTGAGGCCTATGGGGGTAGGTCAGCATGACTCTAAATGCTATCTGCTTTTGTGGCCCCACAAATGCAGTTACTTAAGTTTTCTAAGGAAAGGGAGTAATTTACACAATTTCTCTTTGTATTCAATCCACCAAGGCTGACAGCAATTGCTGCTAAACTAGTTTTTCCTAAGGTTTGTAGAACTCATAGTGAAAGCTGAGAATATTGTCATATAATATATTTTTACAAGTAAATTCAGGGCTAACTTGAAGGGAAGATAAGGGTCAGCTTTTGAGAATCATATGCCGTACATAATGTCTCTCCCCTTAGTGCGGCTTTGCCAAGCACCCAGAGTTAAGAGCTCCCCGCACATTGTGCTCATATCAACCATCAACACTAATAGAAGCAGCAGTCAAAAAATCAAATGATGTGTTGCATTAGACAAATCTGCTGTACATGAGCACAATTAAGTGTTCTGTACAAAATCTCTTTAAAGTAAAAATGTTTGAGAACTAAGGGCACCTGACCCAAGCCATAGTATTTGCAATAACTTCATATGCATGTGAAAGTTGGACACTGAATAAGGAAGACTATAGAAGAATTGATACATTTAAGTTACGATGTTACAGGAGAATATTAAAAGCACCATGGACTGTCAGAAAAACAAACTAATGCTCCTTGCAAGCTAGGCTGGCCAGACATCTTCTCTCATACTTGGACATATGATCAGAAGGCAACAGTCCCTGGAGAAAGATATTATGTTTGATAAAGTAGTGGGTTGGAGAAAAAGAGGAAGACCCCTGAGATGGATTGACACAATGACAACAGCAATGGGCTGAACTATTGTGAGGTTGGCGCAGGACTGGGCATTGTTTCTTTCTGTTGTGCGTTGGATGGCTATTTGTGGGTACCGATTCAATGGCAGCACAAGAGGCACTCACTCATCTCTGCCAAGAAATTTGGAAGACAACTATCTGGCTGACTGATTGGAAGAGATCAATATTTGTGCCCATTCCAAAGAGAGGTGACCCAA
>NW_006408520.1:4782963-4786001 GCF_000296735.1 Chrysochloris asiatica
GAGGTTGGCCCAGGATCGGACATTGTTTCGTTCTGCTGTGCATGGGGTCGCTATGAGTCGGTTCCGACTGAATGGCACCTGACAACGACAACAACAACAACAATTCAATGGCACCTAACAAAAACAATGATGTTCAGCATAATGTCTTTTTGTTGTTAGTTAAGTGCCATCCAGTGTATTCTGACTCACAGCAACCCTGTATAGGGTTTCTGAGGAGCAGCTGGTAGGTTTGAATTGCTAACCTTATGATTTTCAGTGAGTCCAGCGTAATGTCTACTCACACTAAATCAGAGTCCTGGTGTGGCGCTATGGTATTAAAGCACTGGACTGCAAGGTTATTTTGTACCGCAAGGTCGGTGGTTCAAATTCACTAACCGCTCCTCAAAAACTCTACATGGTGTCGGTATGAGTGGGAACACAATAGATGGCAATTAACAACAACATTACTAAATCAGCATGGAATAATTTTACTGACAGATTGGCCAGTTAGAAGCTATGTAGGCTGAAGGGCAGAGATGAAACAGATCCTGGTTCCTTGTTTACTGTTAGAATTTGACCTTTCTCCTTATATGATTTTCAATAGAAGAGTTCTAACTACAGAATGGAGTCCTGGTGTGTTGCTGTGGGCTAATGTGTTGCATTTTAAGAACTGTTTGAACCTCAAGGTTGGTGGTTCAAGCTCACCAGGTGCTCTCCAGAAACCCTATACAGGGTCGCTATGAGTCGGAACTGACTCAACAGCACTTAACTACAACTACAGAATACTACTGATTCTACTGTGTAGCCCTGGGCAAGGTATTCAATACTGTTGTTTAGTGCTGTCTAGTTGAGTTGGTTCTGATTCATTGCGACCCTGTGTAGGGTTTCCGAAGAGCATCTGACGACTTTGCAGTCCAGCGCATTAACCCATAACACCACACCAGGACCCTATTTAATATTGCTGAGCATCAAATTGGTCATTTCTAAAATACACTTAATGACTTTTGCCTCACTTAACTTCTGCAGAGATCAAATTACATGGTATGGATCAAATTGCCTGGTATGAAACAGCTGGTGAATATTTTCACTGTTCTTATCATTATTATTATTATTACTTTAGTATTACAATTATTATTATACACTAGAGACACAAGGAAGGAAATGACCATAGCAACAGACATGTGCAGTACAGACAATAATGATCAAGAGACTTACCAAATACTCAGTACCAGAGATGGGTAAATCAATCTTTGAAAACCAACACTGTCAAAATCCACCCACATTAATAGTGAAAGTATATTTTATTTTACCTTACACCAATTGTTGTTATTGTTGTTGTTAAGTGCCATCGTACCGGTTCTAACTCACAGCGACCCTATATATAGGTTTTCCGAGGAGTGGTTGGTAAATTTGAACTGCTGACCTAGAGGTTCACACCAACTTTAGGGTCCTGTCTTCTCCTATAGCACCATGCCAGAACTCCCTTTGTTATTGTTGTTAAGTGCTGTCAAGGCAGTTCCAACTGCTGATGGGAAAATCTGTGGTGGTGATTGCTGCTTTCAGGATGACCCTACACATAGTAATCAATGTAGGTGAGAAGAAGAATTGGGAAATGAAACATTGTTGAAGGCAAATTACATTTTAAATGTCAAGATGCTTTATGTTTGCTAAACTGTGAAACGGGAGATAATTTAATAAATAAATGTAATTATTTAGGAATACTAATAATGATGGATATTTCTAGGAGCTTAATTGGCCATTCTAAATGCTGAAAAAGCACTACATCACTTAAATCAAGCAAACTCTATAGTGTTGAATGTCATCGAGTCAGTTCTGACCCATAGCAACCCTGCATAGGGTTTCCAAGGAGTGGCAAACTATAAATACCATTACTTTCTCCACTAACTTGAAAAGACTAAGCAGTAACTTGACTTATCTAATAAATGATGAAAGCAGGACCTGACTCCAGGACATGCGACTGTGTGCTGTGGGTTAAGGCCCTGGATTTCAAAAACGGTTTGAAGCAGAGTCAGTGGGTCAAGCTCATCAGCTGCTCCTCAGAAACCCTATAGAGGACCACTATGAGTCAGAACCGTCTTGACACCACTTAACAACAACAACAATCCTCAACTATTCTGTCATACCAGGGAACAAAAATATTTAGGAGTCAGAATTAAATTTAAAATCTATATCTGCCATTCACTCTTCATAACCATAGAAAAGCAAAACAAACAAACAAAACCCCTCTGAGCTACTTTCCTTTTCTTTAAAGTAGAGATATTAGAGTCCACTTCACAGATTCCTGGTAAGTGTCTGTTAATTACAAAGTTGATGGTTCAAACCCACCAGATGGGTTTGAACCATCAACTTTGTAATTAACAGACACTTACCAGGGTGCTCTTCAGAAACCCTATACAGAGTTGCTATGACTTCATGGTACTTAACAACAATAGGAAACTTCACAAAGTTACTCTGAGTATGGAATGAGTGGACTTTCAAAGCTGCAAGAGGAAATGTGAGGCATTAACATAACAATTCTTTTAAAATCAAGGGACCTCCTGTAGTGTTTTATATGTTCTCAGGGTTTCTCTCTGAGATCCTCTGATCTTTTTCTATTTTTTAAAAATATAACAGGCTGGAAAATGATTATGAACTGGATCTCTGTGTGTGCATGTATCTGTGTGTATGATTGTGTGTGTGTGTAGAATAGCTCTATAAATTAAGTATATATATATATTCATATATATATATATCTTGTAAAATTTCCATCTTGACATTCTGTATTAAAATATTTTGCTGTGATTCAAGATAAAACATGACTAAATGATTTTGATTATAATAGTTATATTCTTCTTCTATTTTAGCATAACAATTTGTGTTTTGCTATCTATAATTTTATAAGCCTAATCTGTACTGGAAGGAGCTCTGGTAATGTAGTGGTTACGAATTGGGCTGTGAACCGTAGGTCAGCAGTTCGAAACTACCAGCTGTTCCGCGGGAGAAAGAGGAGGCTTTCTGCTCCCGTAAAGATTTATAGCCTCGGAAACCCTGTACAGGGT
>NW_006408520.1:4786291-4788787 GCF_000296735.1 Chrysochloris asiatica
ACAGCATTTTTAGTCTCCATTCCAAGTTGAGGTTTCATTACAAAGCAATTTTCATTCATCATTTCCCTTGGAAAGTCTAACTTCTGAGTGAAATAAAATCAAAGGAGTAAGTTATATCTTTCCAAGGAAGAAAGATTAATAGCTTTTGCAGGCACTTAATATTTTTAAAAGGTGAGAAGTAGAGGTTTTTGGTTTAATTTTTAAACTTCATAAAGCCCATGGTAAATTCCTTTATTATTGTATTCCAATTTTCCTTGAACTTTTTGTAGCCCTCTCTTATACTTAATTACAGCTGACATAACTACAAGATAGCAAACTGTGCAGAAGTCTTGATTTTGAATCATTCCAAACTCTGTATTTTTCAAAACAATATGTATATCTATAATTTGCCATCATATTTTTTTTTTTTTTCCCTCTTGAGTCCCTTTATGGTCAAACTCCTGCAAAAACAAAGATTTTATTTTGTTGTTTATATTCTCTTGATCCCAACCTGCTTCTCATTCTGTAGCATTCACATGGCTGGCTCTACTTATGCATTGATGGAAATCAAACTAATCAGTGGCTTCTACACAGTATGATTGAATAACATATTATGATCGCTTTTCTATTCCATTTCTCTGCACAACACTCCTTCTTAGCACATGGGATCATCCCCCCACCTCTTCCTTTATTTTCTATCTTTGCATCTTTTAATATTTGCTCATTCTACTTTCTCTGCCTATGTCTAAAACAATATTGTCTTTAAGCATTCAGTTCTTGGTCACCTTTTTTTTTTTCCATTCTGAATGCATGTTCTCTCAGTGATGAAAATCCCCAAATGTCCAGTGACTTTTAAATCTCCAAATCTCCAATTTGTATTTCTGTCTATGAAACATTTCAACATGGATGAACCATTGGTATTTCAGTCTCTCTTAGCATGTTCAAAACTACATTAATTACTTTCTTCCCAAATTGATGCCTCATCTTCATTTCCATATCTCTGTCACAGTGTTAGCCTCAGAAGCTCCACTCACATCTTAGTTTTCTCCAATCCAGTTGTTCCTAACTAACTTTTTACTATCCCATTTTTCTTTAACTTTCCCTTTAATTGGTTACTCTACTGAATAACTATGCTCACTAGGCTAATGGAGTTCTCCAGGTAAAACAATCAAGTAAATATAATTATATCACTACTAGTCTTTTCTGGAGTCCTGTGTGCTACTCCTCGGAAACCCTATACAGGGTCTCTATGGGTAGGAGCCAACTCTACAGCACTTAACAATAACAACAAGCCTTTTCTATATTCCTCTTGATAATGGTGTTAATTCAGACCTCCGAATGCTACCCAAGTCTTTAACTTTTTTCAGTGTTTCCCAACTCTGAGTCTCCTTCACCTACAATGAACTTCTCACTTTCTCCCCACCTCAAACATTTCATCTCCTATGAAACTGTGATGCATTCTTGATGATCCAGCTTAATTATCTATCATCTTCTCACAATGCATTTCATGATTATTCTAGGCAAAGTGAGTAGTAGCTCCTTCCTACTGTGATGATTTCCTCCTCCTATGACAGTGTTTATCACAATTACACTATTCATGTGTGTGTACTTCATTGCTCTGTGAGCTCAAGTTCTAATACATGAGGAGCTGAAACATATATTTAATTAAGCATTTTCATGCAAATTTTATTTTCAATATATTATTATATTTCAATGTCTGTTCAGTAAATATCAATATACATTCAATGTGCATGGCACTCTCAATGTATTATATTTTAATGTATTTTGAACAACTTAACTTTTAAAAAGTTTATGCAATTTAGAATGATGAATATACATTTGTTTCATTTGGAGTTGTTTGGACTTAGGTTAAAACCCCAAACTTCTCCCTGTTCTAATTGTCTTTTCTTTTTTTTTATGCATTACCTGTCAGACTACACATTCCTGTGTCTTTATTGAGGAGATTTTAACTAAACTATTTAATTTTTTAACCTTAATCTACTATAAGCAAGAATATCAGAAAACTAATATTATTATAATTCTGCATATAGTAAAAGTGATTTATAGCTTGAGGGCTTCCTAATGAAACAAAGTACTAGCACCTTAATAAATAGACCTTTTTTTTTTTTTTTTTCAGTTTGGAGATGAAAATATTTAATGAAAATATTTTTTTTTTCAGTTTGGAGATGAAAATAAAAATTTATCAATCAACTTCAAAAAGAATAATCTATTTATTCTTTTTGAAGTTGATTGATAAATGAGAATAAAAGTAGTAAGATGATCTTAAAATATATTCATTCATCTATCTATATAAAAGCATAGATAATGATTCCTATCAGGTGCTTAGCACTGAGCTGAACACTAGAAATGCAGAATTGAGTTAATAATTGGTCTTACTCTGAAAGGACATACAGGCTGACAGAAACAGACTTTTGAGCAAAAATCATGAGGCAATATGAAAAGGGTTGTAATGCATTAATACATTAGGCAAAAAATGTATAGATAAATATATTTTAT
>NW_006408520.1:4789513-4790562 GCF_000296735.1 Chrysochloris asiatica
GGGACTCCAAAGGGATAATCTTGATAGATTTTCTTGAAAGGTACAGGATGAATGCAAGGAGAAACTATATTTGTGAGAGAAAAGAAAATAAAAAACAAAAAACCAAGAAAGTTGCACAGACAAATGTTTTCCATTATGACAATGTAGTTGCTCATTCTTTAAGGATAGCAAGAGGTGCTCGCTGAGAATATCTATGGGACACCTTATCTATTCACCCTCCAGCCATGATCCTTCCACTTCAAACATCTCTTAGTTGCTAAAACTCAAACAACATTTAAAAGAGCATTATTTTTGAGTGTCTCCACTATTCTAAACCTACAATTTTGATGTGGCTTAAGGCAAACTACAGAATTCTTTGGGAAAGGACAACAGAGAGAGAAACACCAACTTCAGAAATATATAAACTTACTTGTTGATCACTCACTCATCTATGCCAAGAAATTTGGAAGATAGCTATCTGGCCAAATGATTGGAAGAGATCTGTATTTTTGCTCATTCCAAAGACAGGTGACCCAACGGAATGCAGAAATCATGGGACAATCTCTTTGATATCCCAAGTGAGTAAAGTTTTACTAAAGGTAATACAGAAACGGCTGCAAGCATACATTGACAGAGAAATTCCAGAGGTTCAAGGCAGATTCAGAAGAGGGCGTAGACCAAGGAATATCATTGCTGATGTCCTATGAATCTTGGCTGAAAGTAGAGCATATCAGAATGCTGTTTACCTGTGCTTTATTGACTACACAAAGGCTTTCGATTCCTTGACAACACTCTTTTGTTGTCAAGGTATGGACAACATTGCAAAGTATGAGTATTCCTGAACACTTAATTGTGCTCATGAGGAATATGTACATGGACCAAGAAGCAGTTGTTCGAACAGAACATGGGAACACTGAATGGTTTAAAATCAAGAAAGGGTTGTATTATTTCACCATACTTATTCAATCTGTATGCTGAGCAAATAATCTGAGAAGCTGGGTTCTATGAAGAAACACGTGGCATCAGGATTGGAGTAAGGCTCATTAACAACCTGTGATATGCAGATGATA
>NW_006408520.1:4792354-4802321 GCF_000296735.1 Chrysochloris asiatica
GCATTCCGTTGGTTGACCTCTATTTGGAATGGATACAAATATGGACCTCTGCTAGTCAATTAGTCAGGTAAACTGTCTTCCAAATTTCTTGACATAGATGAGTGAGTGTCTCCAGTTCTGTTTCATTTTGTTGAAAGATTTCATTTCAGGGACCCTTGCTTTTGCCAATGCCTTTAGTGCAGCTTGGATTTCTTCCTCCAGTACCATAGGTTCGTGATCATATACTCTCTCTTGAAATAATAAAACAGAGACCGTGTATTTTTGGTACAGTGATTCTGTGTTCTTTCCAACTTCTTTAGAAGCTTTGTGCATCATTCAATATTTTGCCCATTGAGCCTATCAATATGGCAAATGTAGTGTTGAATTTTTTCTTTAGTTCTCTCAGATTGACAAATGCTGGTCATTTTCTTCCTTTTTGATTTTTTTGTTCCATGTCTTTGCCCATTTCATTATAATACTTGGCTCTGTCTTCTCCAGATACCTTTTGAATTTTTCTGTTAATCTCTTATTTCCTCACTTCTTCCATTTGCTAAAGGATCTCTATGGTGGAGAACAAGTTTCATAATCTCTTTTGACATTCATTTTGGTCTTTTCTTTCTTTCCTGTCATTTTAATGACATTTTGAGTTCTTACTGTCTGATATTTTTGATATCTTCTGGTCTTCTGTCATTAGCATCCAATCAATCAAATATGTTCATGAGATGATGTCTAAGCATATCTCATGTGTTCAAGATCATATTTTAGCTCTCATGGACTTGTTTTAATTTTCTTCAACTTCAGTCTGAAATGGCATGTAAGTAATTGATGGCATATTCCATAATCACCACCTGGTCTTGTTTTGACTAATTACATTGAACTTTTCAAACTTTTCTTCCCACAGATGTCAATTTAATTCTCTTTTATTCAATTTAGTGAGGTCCATGTATGTAATTACCTTTTATGTTGTTTAAAAATGGTATTTGCAACGAATAAGCCATTTATTTTGCAAAATTCTATCACATAATAGCCAGCATCATTTCTATCACTAAGACCATGTTTTCCAAATACTGATCCTTCCTCTTTTTCCCAAGTTTTGTATTCTAACCACTAGTAATCATTGTACATGTTATATCAAATTCACACTGAAGAAGTTGGTTGTTGTTGTTTTTGTTGTTAAGTGCCATCAAATTGGTTCCAACTCTTAGCAACCCTGTATAGGGTTTCCAAAGAGTGGCTGGTGGGTTTGAACCACTGACCTTGCAAATCAAACTGATCTTGTGGTTCAGCACATTATCCTGCTTCAATTTTATCAATACTAGCTTTAGTGACTGGTTCATAAATTTGAGTAATAGTGGTATTAATTGGTTCAAAGACCGCATCATACTATAAGATAGATCTTCTTTTGTGTTTTTTGTTTTTATGGTGAATGCCATACCATTCCTCTTGAATTTGTCATTGCTGACATAGTAAAGCATATGACTGTCAGATTTTAAATGACCAATACTTGTCCATTGCAACTCACTGATGCCTAGGATACCAATCTTTATGTATTCCATTTCATTATTTACAACTTTCAATTTTCCCAGATTCAATCTTCATGCATCCCATGTTCTGATTATTAATGGATGTCTACAGCTATCTCTCCTCACTTTGAGTTGTGCCCCATCAGCAAAGTAAGATCCTGAAAGCTTTAGTCTATTTGTAGCATAATGGTCAACTCTACTTTTAGGAGGCAGGCCTTTTCCTCACTTATATTTTGATTGCCTTCCAACCTAAGTGGCTCATCTTCTGACACTAAATCTGACAATATTATGATGCTATTCATAATGTTTTCATCTTCTGGCACTATATCTAGCAATGCTCCACTGCTATTCACAAGCTTTTTAATGGTTAAGTATTCCGAAGTAGTCTGCCTCTCCTTCTTCTTAGTCTGTCTTAGTCTGCAAACTTAGCTGAAACCTGTCTACGATAGGTGGCTCAGCTGGTATTCAAAATCCGGGTGGCATATCTTTCGGCATCACAGCAACATGCAAGCCGTCACCGTATGACAAACTGGTTTTGTAGCAAGACTTTAGGTGCCCTCAAGTCAGTTCTGACCCATAGCGACCCTGTATAGGGTTTCCAAGGAGCAGCTGGTGAGCTTGAACCACTGACCTTGCAGTTCAAATGGCTTTGCAGTCTGGCACATTGACCCACAGTGCCACACCAGGACTTCAATATGTAGGAGTAGGAAATGCTTTATAATAAATAAGTGGGAAATTTTTTGTAACACATACTTGCACTCATTCCTCCAACATTTGAGGGCAGGAAAGGCCCCAGATTTAGGGATCTAAAAAAATCTTTGTGTATAATTCTTATCTTTTCATTTCTCTCTTTAATGGATACCAAGATGAGAAATAAAAGACTCCTGTTTTCTTATATTCACTTGAGAAAGCAGCTTGAGAAGCCTTTAGAGACGAAGTGAACTTTGAGTTGAATTTTGATGGAGTAGTAGGAGGCTACAAGAATTCTGTAACAAGGAAATAATAGTAAAGGACTCAGAAACACCAGAAACTTAGTAGTTGGGTAAGTCTTTCATTTGGGATGTAAGAAATAGGAGAATCTTTTGGAAAGCTAGTTCAGGGACCACATATACTTAATGGAATAACTTAGAATCTAGTATACTGATGTGCAATGAACTCAATGACAAATTATTTCACATTCCTTGCTCTCAGTGATTTCATTGGAGAAAAAGAGCTTGAGGACATTGTTGTGCTTTGTAGCTAAAACCTTGTGTCAGGGAAGATTGTGAGGAACAAAGACAAGTGTGATGTTGTCAGTAAATTATAATAGAAGACTTTAAAAGTGATGAGCAACATTCTCTGGAGGTACTGACATCTCAAAGACCCATGAAATGCCCAAGTGGAGAGGGATAATATTGACATTATATGGGGATATAAAGTGATTGTTTTATGATGGAACAAGTAAAATTTCACAATTATTGTTGATTACATGCATCTCAATGTTAAGAAGACAAAAATCCTCACCACTGGACCAATAAACAACATTCTTATCAATGGAGAAGAGATTGAAGTTGTCAAGGATTTCATTCTTCTTGGATCAACTGCCAACACTCACGGAAGCAGCAGTCAAGAGATCAGACGACGTATTGCATTGGGCAAGTCTGCAGTACAGGAACTTTTTAAAGTACTGCAGAGAAGAGATGTCAGCTTGAGGACTAAGGTGTGCCTGACCCAAATCATGGTATTTTCAATAACCTCATACGGATGCGAAAGCTGGACAGTGAATAACGAAGATCGTACAAGAATTGATGCCTTTGAGTTGTGGTGTTGGAAGAGAATACTGAAAGTGCCGTGGACTGCCAAAAGAACCAATAGATCTGTTTTGGAAGAAGTACAGCCAGAGTGCTCCTTGGAGGCCAAGACGGCTAAGCTTCATCTCTCCTACTTTGGACACATTGTCTGGAGAGGACAGTCACTGGAGAAGGATGTCATGCTGGGTAAGGTGGAGGGTCAGAGAAAAAGAGGAAGACCCCCAACGAGATGGATCAGCCAGGTGGCATCATTGATGGCGTCAAGTGTGGCAGCGGTAGTGAGCGACTCCATGGCACCTGATAACAACAACAACAACATGCTATTTGTTGGGAATACTTATCCATAAATTATGTGTGTAATATGATTATTAATATTGGTAATAACTAAAGGTTGTGATTCAGAAAAAGACGTGGAACAAGGGATATCATTGTTTATATCCGATGGATCTTGGCTGAGGGCAGAGAATACTAGAAAGATGTTTACCTCTGCTTTATTGACTATGCAAAGACTTTCAATTGTGTGGATCATGACAAGCTATGGACAACATTGTAAAGTATGAGTATTCTGGAACACTTAATTGTGCACATGAGGAATCTGTACATAAACCAAGAGGTTCAAACAGAATATGGGAACACTGAATGGTTTAAAATTAAGAAAGATGTGCGACAGGATTGTATTCTTTCACCATACTTATTCAACCTGTATGCTGAGCAAATAATCCAAAAAACTGGACTATATGAAGAAAAATGTGGCATCAGGATTGGAGGAAGACTCATTAACAGCCTACTACATGCAAGTGATACAATCTTGCTTGCTGAAAGTGAAGAGGACTTAAAATATTTACTGATGAAGATCAAAGAGCACACCTTCAGTATGGATTGCACCTCAGTGTAAAGAAAACAAAAATCCTCACCACTGGACAAATAAACAACATTATTCTCAATGGAGAAAAGATTGAAGTTGTCAAGGAGTTCATTCTCCTTGAAGCAACTATCAACACTCATGAAAGCAGGACCAAGATATGAAACAATGTGTTGCATTAGGCTAATGACATTTTTAAAGTGTTGAAGAGCAAAGATGTCAGCTTGAGAACTAAGGTATGCCTGACCTAAGCCATGGTATTTCCAATAACTTCATATGCATGTGAAAGCCAGAAAGTGAATAAGGAAGACCTTATTTGATGCTTTTTGAGTTATAGTGTTGGAGGAGAATATTGAAAGTGCCATGGGCTTCCAAAAGAACAAACAGATATGTATTGGAAGTAGTGCAGCCAGAGTGCTTCTTGGAGGACAGGATGGCCAAACTTCATCTCTCTTACTTCGGACATATTGTCAGAAGGGACCAGTCACTGGAGAAGGATATCATGTTTGGTAAGGTGGAGGGTCAGAGAAAAAGTGGAAGACCGTCTGTGAGATGGATTGGTCAAGTGGCAGCATCAATGGGCTCAAGCATGGCAACAATAGTGTAACTGCAAATAATTTTAACAGTCCTTTAGTAGCATTCTTCATGGATACTAAAAACAGTGATAACTTTCTTATATTGAAATAGCAGCCTATCATGTTTAAGTTGGTTGCAAGGTTCTTATAGCAAAAATACTTTAGTCCTAGAAGGTCATGAAGAATATGATTACTATATGAGTTGGCATATGAGTAACTGTAATCTCCAAATTTAAAGAACGATTTTTCCCTTCTGGTCAAGATTTTATCCTCTCTATGTCTATGACTGCTCATTATTATAATTTCTATCACTGCTCCTTGCTGTCTAGTTGCTTTCCTATAGGGCTTCCAAGGAGCATCAGACCAGGATTCCCAACTCTTAAGTTTGTTGATGTCACTTTTAAGTGCTGCCAAATCAGTTCCAACTCACAGTGAACCTGTAGAGGGTTTCCAAGGAACAGTTGGTAAGTTTGAACCACTGAATTTATGGCTAGCAGTTCAGTGTTTATCCAAAAGCTCAGGGTTCTTAAAGTGCTGCTTAGATTCATTATAATGATGCTATTCCATTGACTCCAGTAAGGTGCAGACCAGCAAATTACCTTGCATCCTAGCAATGACAAAGTACTTAAATTTTAGAATGGCATAATTCTCTACTTCTATTACAATGTATTACTCTTGCTTGTTTCCTCTCAGGTACAACACATTGTAAAGCTAAATAAATATTTTTAAATCTCTCTCTCTCACACACACATACTTAAAGTTAATAAAGCTACATGTTAGTGCATGCTTGTTATTAAAACAATAAAAGTAAGTATTTGAATAAATTATGTGATCAGTTCTTACATTTCAATTATTACCTAACTTACAAAATCTGTCTATGCAAAATGCATATGTAAAAAAACTACTATGAATAAATGGATGGTTATTTGCATAATTTATGGAGTTTGCATTAAGTACCGTTAAATGTTCTTTAATTTTCCACGTTCTTTTACAGCTATTTTTAAAAATTAATATTAACCATTTTAAAATGCAGATTGAATTCCTAATGTAGTATGACATTTAACAAACTGTGATTTTTTATGAAGCCACGCATTCAAATTAAGATACTAATCACTGTAAGCTGAAAAGATGTGGCATTACATATTTCTAAAATTTTAAGATCTATTGATTTAACATGAAAATTATGGTGCCTGAACAATGACATGGAAAGTATTTTATTTTGGTAAACTAGAAATTCAATAGATATATTGAAATATGTTATATTCAATTTTATACCAGCACAAAATACATTTTAATCCAAATCAATGGTTTTATTGACTAAAATGAAAAGTACTTGAGTTTCTACTTCCAACAGAGCAATTACACTTTTAAAGTAGAAATAATTGTATCATTTTCATTTATATTTACCAACATGAATAGTGTTGCATTAAATATATTTGGCTGAAGAAACAACTCTCTGGAAATTACAGACATTTTATTTCATCTGTGTGTTTTTAATTATACAAATGAATGATCATTAGTGCTTCATATATTGACAATATTTTTCTGCTGATAAAAATATAATTATTGTTTTTTCTTTTGTGTGCATTTGGAAACACAAACCGTTTTCTTGCATATAATGGAAAATAATTGGACTAACTTTCTTTTTGAGAAATATTCAGACCATATAAAATTAAAATTTACCCACTGAAAAGTTACATGAATTCTTAAAAACAAAAGAAAGCATAAGAGAAACACCTGTATTTTCATTTTTAAAGTGAGTCTTTGAAACAACAAATAACAGGTAATTAATGATAGAAATTAATGTTGCAGCAATTTTAACCTAACAGTTCCAGAGCTTGCCAACTCTGAGTCTATGATGAGTTAAAGATACCGCAGCCTGTAGTTTGCAAAATCTGTCCAGGCTGTGGATTTATGGGATTGTTCAATATACCAAGATAAGCAATAATGATTGCAGAGTAAGAAGTTACTATGTGGAACATGTGAAGAGCATGAACACACAAGCTGGGTCCTGTTCACATGGGACTCTGGGAGAGAATGAGAATACTTGATCAAGAAATGGCCTAGCAGAGATGGAGGCAGAGACGTTGATGTGGAGAGATGGAGCAGCTGGGGACTCTAGACCCAGAGAGGGTGAGGGGCTGTGTGTTGATGCCAGGGGACAGGCTTGCAGGGTGTACCCTTTGGTTGGTTAATGATGCATGGAAGGGATTGTAACCATGGGAATCAAACAATATGAATGTAAATATAATGTTCTCCCATGTAAACTATCACATAGTTCACAATAAAACATTAAAAAAAAAAAAAAAAAAAGAAATGGTCTGGGTCAAGAAGAGACATACCAAATATCTATGGTGTTGTAGGATCAACACTGGACTGTGAACACAAGGTCAATGGTTCACACTCACGAGCTGCTCCTCAGAATCCCTATACAGGGTCGTTATGAGTCAGAACCAACTTGACAGCACTTAACAACAACTAGTACCAAAACAAGCCAATTTTGTCATAGATACTTGTTGTTGTTGTTAAGTGCACTTGAGTCGGTTCTGACTCATAGCGATCCTGTATAGAGTTTCCAAGGAGCAGTTGGTGGATTTGAACTGTTGACCTTATGATTATAGTCCAGTGCAGATCCTACTGCACCACACCAGGAGTCATATAGACTAGACATGCTGTTTTCTGATTCCTCTGCTCAGATCCTTGAATTTAAGCTATAAGAATTTAAACCCATACCTCATATTGACCTGTGCAGACCTCTACCTGAGTGACTCTCTTTTGTTGTTGCTGTTGTTAAGTGCTGTGGAGTTGGTTCCAACTTATAGCAAGCCTATATAAGGTTTCCGAAGAAGAGCTGGCAAATTTGAACAGCTGACATTGTGGTTCAAACTGACCTTGAAGTCCAGTGCTGATCCTACGGCACCACACAAGGACTTAGGTGATCTCTGTACTTCATCAGATATAACTTTATTAGTGAAATTGCAGACAGAAGTGGATACCAGAATTTGGGACATACACATGAAGGGTGACTCTCTGTACTTCATTTATATGTCAAAGTTCTGGTGCCCACTTCTGTCTGTAATTTCATTATTAAAACTTGATATGACCAATCTGGCATTTTCTGCCTCTATTTTTCAGAATTCAACCTCTATCCCTCAGAATTACTCCTGTTACTGGTCTGGTGGTGTGTGACTATGTATTGGCAAAAAAAGCTCCTGGATGATCTGCCACTTATCTGAAAAGGACAATGTGCCATTACCGCCTGTACTAAAACCTTCATGCATACTTAGAAATAGCACATACTTGGAGAATCAAACAGAAATAACAGTTAAGAAAACATTATAAAGGAAGAAAAGACATGAGAGTATAAAGTGTAAATTGAATTCATTTTGTATTTGTGCTAATAAATATATTACTTTTGCAGATGTTAAGATTGAAAAGGTATAGACTTACTATGAAATAATTGTGACTTTGAAAGTAAGGATAAAAAATGCCATTATTTGCTTCCATGACAGTGCCCTCTTAAACACTGATCAGGGATTTTCCAACAAGACTCTACTAAGAAATCATCCCAACTGAGGCTATTCCATATATGTTGGAATTGAAACAGGAAAAATTGAATAAACTACATAGAAAGTCCATAGTGCAAATGCCTGAAGACAACCAAAGTGAACTCCACATATGGAGAAAACGGAGATATTGATCAAATTTGGTAGTTTGAACCAAGAATAGGAGACAAAGAATTAAGAGAAAGGAAAATAATACCAGATAAAATTGAATAGGGAATTATCTAGACGTCACTGGGTTAGGGCCAGAGGTAGGAGAATTTTATTAGCTTTATGAGTCATCCTCTGTGTATGGATATAGGGTTCCATGTAAATGTCCTCAGCTTTGTGGACAGAGTGCAAAGCTTTGTCTATCAGCCATTAAGTTCTCATATTCAGTAAAACATATTACACTAATGTTGAGGGTGATCCTAAATGTTGTAGATACAGGAGATGCAGGCCTGAAGTGAATGAGGTTTACAAGGCCCCTACAACCACACTGGTACTCTCCCTGTTAGAGTTGGAAGAATCCTGGTCACCCTGCAAATACAATGCAAAATATATATTCCTTAAGAGAACCTCATACTTTGCAAAATCATGCATTAAAAACAAGAGGAACTATGGAATTTTGGGTTATATCAGACTCCTCAAACATATGCAATTGGGGTAAAGCGCTAACTAAAACAATAACTGTGTTAGGATACTGTTGCTGTTGTTAAGTGCTGTTGACTTATAGTGACCATGTATAAGGTTTCTGAGGCTGTATACCTTTGCTGGAATAGAAAACCTCCTCCTCCTCCCACAGAATGGTTGATGGGCTCGAACTGCTAACCTTTTAGTTCACTGTCCATTGCATACTGTACAGAGTCACTATGCTCCCTATGTTAGCATGTTAGAACAGTTAAAAGACAGTTTATATATATAATAAATAAAATAACCTCAGGAAACATAGGATTTTAGCTTTCAAGAAAGTTGACGGTGGTTTGGTGGTAGGGGTTGTAAGAATAGAGAAAGATTACTGAGCTACAGAGCGAACAACAAAAGGCACAAACATCAAGCAGCACTGAAAGCAAGCTAGATCAAATACATGTCCAAGTAAAGTCAGGAAAAATAGAAGAAGGTGAATTAGCTCCAGTACATTTTTTTGAGCTGTGCTTTGAAATTTTCTGTTCAACTATTTTACCTCCTCATTTCTTCCATTTGCTTTTGCATCTCTGCACTAGAGAACAGCATTTAAAGTCTTTTTTAGCATCCATTTTTCTTCTTTCTTGTTTTCTTAATGACCTTTTAATTTCTTCCTGCATCATGTTCTTGATGGCATCCCACAATTATTCTTGTCTTCAATTATTAGTGTCTAATTCATCAAATCTGTTCTTGACATGATTTGTAAATTCAGGTGGGATATGTTCCAGGTCAAAATTTGGTTCTCATGGACTTGTTTTAATTATGTTCAGCTTTGGCCTGAACTTGCATATGAACAATTGATGGAATGCAAGTTGAAATCTTTCAACAAACTGATGCAGCACTAGGGACACATACTCATCTATGCTAAGAAGGTTAGAAGAAAGCTACCTGGTCAATTGATTGTAAGAGATCCATATCTGTGCCCATTCCAAAGAGAGGTGACCCAACAGATTGCAAAATCATAGGACAATATCATATACAAGTAAAATTTTGCTAAAGATAATTCAAAACT
>NW_006408520.1:4802421-4861271 GCF_000296735.1 Chrysochloris asiatica
CTTTTAACTGATGGTATATGGAGGGTATTATAGTCATTGTAATGAAACAAGTTACATGAATTATTGAATGTGAAACTGATGATGTGCCCTATAAACTTTAACTCAATCCACAATAAAAACCTTAAAAAAAAAAAAAAAAAAGAAATGGTCTGGGTCAAGAAGAGACATACCAAATATCTATGGTGTTGTAGGATCAACACTGGACTGTGAACACAAGGTCAATGGTTCACACTCACGAGCTGCTCCTCAGAATCCCTATACAGGGTCGTTATGAGTCAGAACCAACTTGACAGCACTTAACAACAACTAGTACCAAAACAAGCCAATTTTGTCATAGATACTTGTTGTTGTTGTTAAGTGCACTTGAGTCGGTTCTGACTCATAGCGATCCTGTATAGAGTTTCCAAGGAGCAGTTGGTGGATTTGAACTGTTGACCTTATGATTATAGTCCAGTGCAGATCCTACTGCACCACACCAGGAGTCATATAGACTAGACATGCTGTTTTCTGATTCCTCTGCTCAGATCCTTGAATTTAAGCTATAAGAATTTAAACCCATACCTCATATTGACCTGTGCAGACCTCTACCTGAGTGACTCTCTTTTGTTGTTGCTGTTGTTAAGTGCTGTGGAGTTGGTTCCAACTTATAGCAAGCCTATATAAGGTTTCCGAAGAAGAGCTGGCAAATTTGAACAGCTGACATTGTGGTTCAAACTGACCTTGAAGTCCAGTGCTGATCCTACGGCACCACACAAGGACTTAGGTGATCTCTGTACTTCATCAGATATAACTTTATTAGTGAAATTGCAGACAGAAGTGGATACCAGAATTTGGGACATACACATGAAGGGTGACTCTCTGTACTTCATTTATATGTCAAAGTTCTGGTGCCCACTTCTGTCTGTAATTTCATTATTAAAACTTGATATGACCAATCTGGCATTTTCTGCCTCTATTTTTCAGAATTCAACCTCTATCCCTCAGAATTACTCCTGTTACTGGTCTGGTGGTGTGTGACTATGTATTGGCAAAAAAAGCTCCTGGATGATCTGCCACTTATCTGAAAAGGACAATGTGCCATTACCGCCTGTACTAAAACCTTCATGCATACTTAGAAATAGCACATACTTGGAGAATCAAACAGAAATAACAGTTAAGAAAACATTATAAAGGAAGAAAAGACATGAGAGTATAAAGTGTAAATTGAATTCATTTTGTATTTGTGCTAATAAATATATTACTTTTGCAGATGTTAAGATTGAAAAGGTATAGACTTACTATGAAATAATTGTGACTTTGAAAGTAAGGATAAAAAATGCCATTATTTGCTTCCATGACAGTGCCCTCTTAAACACTGATCAGGGATTTTCCAACAAGACTCTACTAAGAAATCATCCCAACTGAGGCTATTCCATATATGTTGGAATTGAAACAGGAAAAATTGAATAAACTACATAGAAAGTCCATAGTGCAAATGCCTGAAGACAACCAAAGTGAACTCCACATATGGAGAAAACGGAGATATTGATCAAATTTGGTAGTTTGAACCAAGAATAGGAGACAAAGAATTAAGAGAAAGGAAAATAATACCAGATAAAATTGAATAGGGAATTATCTAGACGTCACTGGGTTAGGGCCAGAGGTAGGAGAATTTTATTAGCTTTATGAGTCATCCTCTGTGTATGGATATAGGGTTCCATGTAAATGTCCTCAGCTTTGTGGACAGAGTGCAAAGCTTTGTCTATCAGCCATTAAGTTCTCATATTCAGTAAAACATATTACACTAATGTTGAGGGTGATCCTAAATGTTGTAGATACAGGAGATGCAGGCCTGAAGTGAATGAGGTTTACAAGGCCCCTACAACCACACTGGTACTCTCCCTGTTAGAGTTGGAAGAATCCTGGTCACCCTGCAAATACAATGCAAAATATATATTCCTTAAGAGAACCTCATACTTTGCAAAATCATGCATTAAAAACAAGAGGAACTATGGAATTTTGGGTTATATCAGACTCCTCAAACATATGCAATTGGGGTAAAGCGCTAACTAAAACAATAACTGTGTTAGGATACTGTTGCTGTTGTTAAGTGCTGTTGACTTATAGTGACCATGTATAAGGTTTCTGAGGCTGTATACCTTTGCTGGAATAGAAAACCTCCTCCTCCTCCCACAGAATGGTTGATGGGCTCGAACTGCTAACCTTTTAGTTCACTGTCCATTGCATACTGTACAGAGTCACTATGCTCCCTATGTTAGCATGTTAGAACAGTTAAAAGACAGTTTATATATATAATAAATAAAATAACCTCAGGAAACATAGGATTTTAGCTTTCAAGAAAGTTGACGGTGGTTTGGTGGTAGGGGTTGTAAGAATAGAGAAAGATTACTGAGCTACAGAGCGAACAACAAAAGGCACAAACATCAAGCAGCACTGAAAGCAAGCTAGATCAAATACATGTCCAAGTAAAGTCAGGAAAAATAGAAGAAGGTGAATTAGCTCCAGTACATTTTTTTGAGCTGTGCTTTGAAATTTTCTGTTCAACTATTTTACCTCCTCATTTCTTCCATTTGCTTTTGCATCTCTGCACTAGAGAACAGCATTTAAAGTCTTTTTTAGCATCCATTTTTCTTCTTTCTTGTTTTCTTAATGACCTTTTAATTTCTTCCTGCATCATGTTCTTGATGGCATCCCACAATTATTCTTGTCTTCAATTATTAGTGTCTAATTCATCAAATCTGTTCTTGACATGATTTGTAAATTCAGGTGGGATATGTTCCAGGTCAAAATTTGGTTCTCATGGACTTGTTTTAATTATGTTCAGCTTTGGCCTGAACTTGCATATGAACAATTGATGGAATGCAAGTTGAAATCTTTCAACAAACTGATGCAGCACTAGGGACACATACTCATCTATGCTAAGAAGGTTAGAAGAAAGCTACCTGGTCAATTGATTGTAAGAGATCCATATCTGTGCCCATTCCAAAGAGAGGTGACCCAACAGATTGCAAAATCATAGGACAATATCATATACAAGTAAAATTTTGCTAAAGATAATTCAAAACTGACTGAAACCGTACATTGACAGGGAACTGCCTATTGTTTAAGTCAGACTCAGATGAGGATGTGGAGTGAGGACATCATTGCTGATATTACGTGGCTCTTGGTTGAAAGCAGAGAGTGCCAGAAAGAAGTTTACCAGTGCTTTGTTGACTATGCAAAGGCTTTCAACTGTGTGGATCATGACATGCTATGGACTACATTACAGGGAATGGGTGTACAGGAACACTTAATCATGCTGATAGGAACCTGATATTGGCACTTATTCAAATAGATAAAGATGACACTGAATGGTTTAAAATTAGGAAAAGTGTGTGCTAGGGTTGCATTCTTTCACCATACTTATTCAATCTGTGTACAGAGCAAATAATTTTTAAAAATTAGATTATGTGAAGAATATGGCATTCAAATTGGAGAAAAACTCATTAACAACCTACAACAATCAGATGATTCATCCTTGCTTGCTGAAAGCAAACAGGATTTAAATATGTACTCTTGAGACTATAGCCTTTGGTATAGGTTGCACCTCAATGTAAAAAAGAAAACAAAAAAAAAAATCTTCACCACTTGACCGATAAATAAAATCATGATCTATGAAGAAAATATTGAAGTTGTCAAAGATTTCATTTTGCTTGGATCCACAATCAACACTCATGGAAACAGCAGTCCAGAAATCAAATACAAATTTGCTTCAGAATATTTCTTTAAAGTGATCAAGAGCAAAGATGTCCAGACCCAAGTCATTGTATTTTCTATAGTCTTATATGCATTTGAAAGTTGAGCAATGAATAAGAAAAACTATAGAAGAATTGATGCATTTGAGTTATGGCGTTTGAGAAGATTATTGAAAGTATCATGGACTGCCATAAGAACAAACAAATCTGTACTGGAAGAAGTATAGCCAGAATGCTCCGCAGAAGACAGGATGACAAGACTTCATCTCTCATACTCCAGATATGTTATCTGAAAGGACCAGTCCCTGGAGAAGGACATAATTCTTGGTAAAGTGGAGGGTGAGCAAAAAGAGTAAGATCCCAACAAGATGCATTGACTCAGTGGCAGCAGCAATGGGCTCAAGTGTAACAATTTTGAGAAAGGTGCAGGCCCGGACAGTGTTTCGTTCTGTTATGCATAAGGTCATAACCAACTAGATGGCACCTAACATCAACAGCTACAACAACAACAAATACTGTATAACTCTGCAATTCAGTGTGCTTAATTGTATACTTTGCATGCAGTTTCTTTTAATTGTGTCACATTCCAAATATTAATGATTAAATTTTTTTATATAAACCAACATATTACACTAACATCATTCCCCAATTAATCAATTTTGTATGAACTAAATTTAAAATGTTTAATTTAGGAGGGTGAGGGTTGAGCAAAAAGGTTAATTTTGAAACTAAAGTTCAAAGTCTTAAAACAGACAAAAGACACTCAACAGCCTCTAAGCTCTTCTTTCTGTTGAGATTTAGCCCACCATCTGAGTAAAAAGTTGCTTAGAATAAGACTGAAATTCAGTTATAGATCCAATCACTATTTGTGGAATCCTGCCAACGTGAATCTTTCCTAGAATTTAACAATATAAAATATCTTAAATTATTGTCTCTAATTATTAAAAATTTTCAACCAAGATCACTACTCAGACATTACAAGTATAAAGTTACCATGTAACTTTCAGAGATGAAACTGGACTTGATTTTATTTGGTAGCATTTGCTGAGTTAGAATGGAAAAAAAAAAATGTCAATGTAATCATAATTCCATAAGGAAATTATAATACATTTAAGTTGAGACCATTCTCAGAAATCCTATAAAAGAAAGGCATTATAATGATTTTTAGGAATGAGTCTCCATTTTTCTCTAATCTCGAATGGCCAAACCAAGCCTGAATTATTTCATTCTATTTTGATTGTAGTGACATTGACGAGTAAGATTGTGCCCAGATGAAAGACATCAGGAAGATGCATGTCCGAAAATCTTGTTATAGGAGGAGTGGTCAAAAGATCTGGGCATATTCTGCCTGGAAACAGACACATTGAGAAAACTTGATATTTGAAGGGTCATTATGTACCAGGTAGAATCAGACCTCATGATTGCAATACCAGAAGATAAAACTGCAACAATGAATGGAGTATGAGTACAAAAAGGTCTTGCTCATAATTGAAAATATCCAATATAAAATCCTATGGTTGCATAGGATTGCAACATTGAAAGCATTCAAGTCAGAATAAAGAAAGAAAGAAAGAAGGAAAGAAAGAAAGAAGTAAACAAAGAAATAAGTAAAGTATCAAGAGTGTTTCCAAGGAGATTTCCATATTGAGTGAAATATGAGACTTTATAACCGTTAAGCCATATTATTTGATGTGTTCTTAACCTTATCTCTTAAACATTTTGGAATAGCATCTACATTGTGATGATTCTCAATGGTTATTCAGTTACATTAGTATTTCTGAAATTTAGGTGAAAATCAAAATTGTTTGTGGAGCTTTTGAAAAGTGAAAATAAATGTTCCACTCCATACTTATTGAATATCAGTTCCAGGAAAGTGGGGCGGGGAAACCTGTATCTTCATTAGTAACAGGTGATTGTGTGGCATTCAGTCCACTGTCCAAATTATGGTTTACCAAAGGTCAAGACAATGGATCATGTCCATCCATTAGCTAGTCGGGTTTTTAAATTATGATTTTTTTAATAACTAGACTGGGCACTTTAATTTTGCAGCCAATTTTATTAATAGGGAGGTTTTCTTGTAAAAGAATAGATAAGCAATGATAGCAGTAGCAGTAGTAATAATGATTGCCTACTATGAGCCATCACCACCACTCATGTGTCAATTTGTTGAACTTCAGTGGTTATGAGTTGCTGTGATACAGGAAGATATGCAATTGGTATTTTAAATACCAGCAGGGTCGCCCATGATGGACAGGTTTCAGCTGGGCCTTCAGACTAAGACAGATTAAAAGGAAAGGGTGCCTACTTCTGAGTGCTTGTTGTTGTAGTCATTAAATGCTGTTGAGTCAGTCCTGATTCATAGCGATCTACTGAAAACATTAAGGATAGCAGTGGAACACTGTCTGACTAATATAGTGCTGGAAGATGTGCCCTTTAGTTGGGAAGCACTCAAAATACAACTGGGATAGATCTGCCTCCTCTACTTTTTAATGTCAAGGATGGAGTAAAGTTTTCAAGACCTTCAGTTGCTAATTTGGCACAACTCATGATGAGAAAACACAGTTGCAAACTTATATTAATAATAAGAAGGTAGAAAATATGAAATATCTATCTAGAAAAATTGCTGTTGCTGTTAATTGCCATCAAGTTGATTCTGACTCATAGTGTGATCCTGCATAAGGTTTCTGAAGAGCAACTAGTGAGTTTGAACTGCTGACCTTATGATTATCAGTTGAGTGCTTTTAATATAGTGCCATGAAATGAATGGCATGAAGATTGATATCCTAGGAATTAATGTGTTGAAATGGGCAGGTATTGGCCACTTTGAATCTGACAGTCATAGGTCTGGAACAACAAATTGAAATGTAATGATATCATATTTATCAACAAAAGAACATTTAGACATCTATTTTGAAGTGTAATGCTGTCTATGACAGGATAATACCCACAAGGAAGACCAGTTAATATCATTATTATTCTAATTTATGAGCCAGTCACTAAAGCCAGTGATGTTGAAATTGAAAATTCTGCAAACTTCTTCAAACTGAAATTAATCAAATTTGCAATCACGATGGATTGATAATTACTGGTGACTAAAATGCAAAATAGGAAAATATGAACTTGGTGATACAAAGGATGCTGGCAATCACATCATGGAATTTGGTAATCACATTCATCCATTAACCATCATATTAACCATCAACATTCATGGAATCAGTGGGCAGGAAATCAAACGACATATTGTATTAGGCAAAGCTGTGGCACAAGACCTATTTAGAGTGTTCAAGAGCAAAGATGTCAATTCTAGAACTAAGGTACACTTGACCCAAACCATGGTATTTTCAATAACCTCATGCATGTTAGACAATGAATAAAGAAATCTATAGAAGAATTAATGAACTTGAGTTATGGTGTTGGAAAATATTAAAAATACCATGGACTATCAAAAGAACAAACAAATCTATGTTGGAATAAATACAGCCAGAATGCTCTTTAGAAGCATTCATCTCTCATGCTTTGAACATATTATCAGGAGAGACCAGATCCTGGAGAAGGACATCATGCTTGGTAAAGTGGAGGCTCAGTCAAAAAGAGAAACATTCCCAATGAAATGGATGATGCAGTGGCAGCAGCAGTGGGCTCAAACATAGCAACAACTGTGAAGTTTGCACAAGACTGGGCTCTGTTTTGTTCTGTTTTGCATAAGATCATTATGAGTGGGTACCAACTTGGTGACACCTAACAACAACAATTTATTCATTGCAAATACCCCTTTACAGCAACATAAATGGTGACTATACACATAAACCACACCAAATAGAATATACAGAAATCAAATTGACTACATCTATGGAAAGAGATATTAGAGAAGCCCAATAAAATCAGCCAAAAGAAGGCCAGCGGCCAACTGTGGAACAGACCATCAACTGCTCATATGTAAGTTCAGGCTGAAGCTGAAGAAAATTAAAACAAGTCCACAGAAGCCAAAATGTGACCTTGAAAATGCACCACTTGAATTTAGAGACCTTCTCAAGAACAGACTTGATGCATGAAACAGTAACTACAGAAGACCATAAGTATTGTAGGATGACCTCAAGTACATCTTAAATGAAAAAAATCAAAAGGTCATTTAAAAATAGGAAAGAAAGAAAAGATCAAATTGAATGTTAGAAGGGATCCTGAAACTAGAGAAGCTAAAGTAACTGGAAGAAATTGTGAAATAAAAGATCTAAATAGGAAATTTCAAAGAACAGCTTGAGAAGACAAAGTAAAGTTTTATAAAATGTGCAAAGACTTGGAGTTAGAAAACCAAAAGGGAAGAACACACTCAGCATTTTTTAAGCTGAAAGAACTGAAGAAATATCACGAGAAATATGGTCAAAATATTGACTGATAAAGAAAGTAACAAAAGAAAATGGAAGGAATACATAGAATCACTGTGCCAAGAGCCATCATATGACCAAGGACTGATGATATTGAAGGAAGACGTTCAAGCTGAACAGAAGGCATTGGCAAAAATGGAATTGACAGAATACAAATTGAAATTTTTCAACAAACTGATGCATCACTAAAGGTGCTTATTTCTCCGTGTCAAGAAATTTGATACACAGCTACCTGGCCAACTGGTTGGAAGAGTTCCATATTTGTGCCCATTCCAAAGAAAGGTGGCCCAACAGGATACAAAAATCACTGAATAATATCATTAGTGTGACATGCAAGCAAAATTAATCTAAAGATAATTCAAAAATGGTTGCCACACTACATCAAAAGGAGCTGGTTTAAGAAATTCAGGCTGGATTAAGAAGGGGACATGGAACAAGAAACATCATTACTGACATCAGGTGGATCTTGACTGGTAGAAGAGAATACCAGAAAGATGTTTTCTTATGTTTAAGTGACTCAGCGAAGATATTAGACTGTGTGGCTTATATCAAACTCTGAATAATATCCCAAAGAATAGGCATTCCAGAACACTTAATTGTGCTCATGAGGAAGCTGTATATAGGCCAAAAGGCAATTGTTAGAACAGAAAAAGGGGATACTAAATATTTTAAAATCATGTGGTCCAGAGTTGTACCTGTTTATCATACATAATCTGTATGCTGAGCCAATAATCTGAGAAGATGGATTGTATGAAGAAGAATGTGGTATCAGGATTTAAGGAAGAATAACAACCTACAATATGCCGATGGTGTCCTGGTGTGGCACTAGAGGATAAACTGGACAGCTTACCACAAGGTTACAGGTTCAACCCACCAGTCACTCCTCTATACAGGGTCATTATGGGTCAGAACTGACTCAATGGCACTTAATAACAACAACAACAATATGCAGATGACATCACCATGTTTGCTGAAAGTAAAGACTGATAAAGATGAAGACTACAGCCTTCATTATGGATGGCACCTCAAAGTAAAGAAAGCAAAAATTCTCACAGGTGGTTCAATAAATAACATCATGATAAATAGAAAAAAGATTGAAATTGTCAAAATTTTGATTTTGCTAGGATGCACAATTAATCCTCATGGAAGCATTAGTAGAGAAAACAAATGACATGTTGTCTTATGCACATCTGGTGCTAAAGACCTCTTAAAATTGTTATAGAGAAACATACCACTTTGAGGACTAAGGTGCTCCTGACCTGAGCCATGGTATTTTGAATTGCCCTATATTTATGTGTAAGATGGATAATGCATAAGGAAGACCATAGAAGAATTGATACATTTGAATTATAATGTTAGGGAAGAGCATTAAAAGTACCATAGACTTTCAGAAGAACATACAAATCTGTATTGGAAGTACAGCCAGAATGCTCCTTAGGAACCAGGATGACTAGACTTATTTTCTGATATTTCAAACATGACATCAGGTGGGACTATTCCCTGGAGAAGACATCATGTTTGGAAAATTGAAGGGTCAGAGAAAATGTGGAGACACTCAAGTAGATGAATTGACACAAGTATAACAATGATTGTGAGGATGGCACAGCATCAGGCAGAGTTTCGGTCTGTTGTACATAGGGTGAACATGAGTCTAAACCCACTCAATGGTACCTAATAGCATAAGACATCACTGTGCTCAGCACTTCATATCTCATTTTATGCATACTCTCCTATGAGGTCATGTAAGCCTCTAAACATTGCTTTCTTTGCATTATCAAAAGATGTAGTATCAAAATACTTCCTAAAATAGACTATCTGAAACTTTGATATTTAAAATTAGATACATAAAAATGAAACAGGACACTCTTATCTGAAGTAGTTGAGTTGCTTTGACACCGAGAAGTAGCCTCAGTTACCACCTAAATTGCAAAGCTTCAGATAAGGATTTTTAGAATAAAATGTTCAACATCTAGCTTAACTTCATAATTTCCAAGGAAACAGGATGCAGTGTCTACTTTTTGACATCGGTCTGATACTAACCTCTTTACATTGAGACTTGCTTTTCTTTAATTTATCAATATCTTACTCATTTAAATTTTATCTAATCTTCATCCACCCCCCAAATCTGATTATAACCTTCTCTCTCCCTTTGCTTAGTGTGATGCTGTAATTTTCCTCTGGTGCACATTTGTCTTTGTTGGGAAAAGTTAATAAACCCAGTTTAGTGAAATTGTAGTTTTATCTTTGTTTGTTTGTTTTTGTTTTTGTTTTTTTTTTTGCCAGGTAGTCTTCATCAGTAAATGTTTTATATTTTTTATTTAAACATCAGGAAGGCGAGATTCAGGAAAGTATTTAATTTGCTCAGGATTAGAGAATATAAATGGGATTCCTACTCAGATGTATGATTCCAAAGCCCGTGTTGTTTTTTAATGCCATGCACAAAGAACCAGACAGAGAATGTTGGCTTGGAAACCAAGGCATACTATGCTGTAGCTTTAAACAAAGAATTAGGACTAGAATTCAAGGACCCTGCCTCAAAATTCACAGTCATACTAGTATAATTTTATTTTTGCTCTACTCCTAACCAACAATTGTCCTTCCCTTTTGGCTGCACCTTCTGGGGACCCAGTATGTTCATGCGACTTTCCGGATACAAGAAACCTTTAATGAGATTCTAACACTGGTAACTTCCAGGTAGCATTCAGCACTTAAGATAATTTTTGACCATCCCTTCACTGATAGATAAAAGGGTAATCAAATCAAAGTAATGCATTTCAAATTTTTTATGGCTGCTGAGGACACAGTGCATTAACCCTCCTAGAGACAGTTAATGGATTACTTATATAAAATGAGGGCATTCTGTGAAGCATCATGCTTTTCTCCCTTTGCCACTTCTATTTCAAAGTCAGAATGAATAGATGAG
The DNA here is from genome assembly GCF_000296735.1 of Chrysochloris asiatica. Taxonomy (NCBI): domain Eukaryota; kingdom Metazoa; phylum Chordata; class Mammalia; order Afrosoricida; family Chrysochloridae; genus Chrysochloris; species Chrysochloris asiatica. Next base: position 4,813,461 of record NW_006408520.1, read on the forward strand.
TGTATTTGTGTGGAAGGGCATGGAAGGTGGTGAATCAAATGACACTTTTCACTTCACATACCCCAAAGTGTGTTGATCAATCCAAATAAACATTTTGTTCCACTTCTGTTCTGACACTAACTGCACATGCAGCACTCTCTCTCTGACCCTAACTACCCTGAGGTAGGTCATATCTCACAAGATAAAGGGCACAGCTCTCCAGATGGTCAGCTCTGATTAAGACTTCAGACACCCTTCTCAAGCCCAAAAGTCTCCAAGATACCTTCACTTCTTACCTGCTGGATGTAGATTTAGGCTTTTCTCACAAACTCAGAGGTCTCCCAGGCTCCCTGACTGAATCCACTGCCGCTGAGTCCATTCTGACTTATAACAACCCTAAATGACAAAGTAGAACTGCCTTATAGGGTGGATTTATAGTCTATAAATCTTTAGTGAAAGCAGACGGCCACATTTTTATCTCATGGAGTAGCTGGTTTGCTCAAACCTCCTACCTATTGGTTAGCAGCTGAGCACTTTCAAAATTGTATCAGCAGAGCTCCTGACTTATTAGCAATGATTTTTGTGTTTCCTCTATCATCTCAAGATGCCAGTCATAAACTAATGGTTCCCAACCTCCATGTCTGTGAACTGCTGGTTCTCACTACTCACCTGAGTTTGATAATTCACAAGAACAACTCAAGAACACAAGAACAGTACTGTATTTATGATTACAGCTTTATTATGTCAAAAAGATGTCAAGAAGAGACACATAAGGCAAGGTCTAAAAAGTTTCCCAAAGCAGAATTTTTACAACCCCAAAAGGGATAAGATATTCCACATGCATCAATATCTCATCAACCAGGAAAAACAAGGAGCTTTCATGTCCTGAAATTTTATTAGGACCTCATTAAGTAAGCATGCTTGATTAGATCAGCCCACCTTCTCTGAGGTCAACTGATATAATAAGGTAGTCTTTCTGAGGCCAGCCCTACCTGTGTCACTTTATTAGTATAAATTATCAGGTGTTCTTTGGAGGCCCATAGAAATCCCTCTCTGCTATGGATTCAGTTCTGACTCATTGCAACCCTGTATAAGGTTCTTGAAGCTTGAATCTTTCTGGGATTACCAAGATTCTTCTTTCTCCCAAGGAGTGGCTGGAGGGTTTGAACTGCCAATCTTTCAGTTAGCTGCTCAGTGTTTATCCTACAGTACTATGTATATAACAGACCCTCCAATTTCCCAGGAAATTCCAAGGGTACAGGCATATCTATCAAGAACCATGGACAAAAATCCAATCATTCAATTTCTTTAGATAAAGTTATTGTAAAACCCTTAATGGATGGTTGTCTTTTAAGGCTAAGCTTCTAGCTAACCATAATGTATACTTATCTAAGTATGTGCTACTCAAATCATGTCATTAAGAAGTAGTGTAAGGCAACAAAAATCATCAAAGCTCAGAAATTTTTATTAATTATATGGCTAATTGTGGGAGAAAGATGAGACTTTCTGTTCCTGTAAAGTCTTGTAAAACCTATTGTGCAGTATTATATTCTGTCTTACAGCATGACTATGAGTCGGTATCAACTAGATGGCAGTGGATTTTGGCTCATATGGCTATTGAATTCATGAATCTCCTCAAAATTCCTCTAAAATATCCTTCCCTGACTAAAAGTAGCATCTGTCTTGAGCCACTGTTTGTTTGTGTCTTTAATATTTTAAATGTCTAATGCTATTTTATGGACATTAATGAAAATTGTATGAGAAATTAATGAAATGGATGGAATGGTTATGAAAGAATTACTCTTATGAAGTTATTAAAGAGTGGCAGACTTATACCATTGAACAACTGAAGAGAAAAATTACAGGATGGTGTCTTGAAAAGAATGATTTGAATATCAAAGGACTAAGAGAGGCCCCTAAAATAATTAAGGAAGGCCTTGGACATGTTTTACAAAAATGTCTCTCTTTAAGAATGAACCAAATGATGAAAAAAAAAAAAAAATCACATAAACACACACGCACATTAGCACTTCATTGATACTATCTCTGTGTTAAGTTAATGCATAGTTACAATCACATTGCTATTGTTATTATTTATTTTATTTTTGTGTTCATTTTCATGTTTTTTAAATTCAAAATAAAATTTCTGTCGAGGTCCTATATTGGGTTCTAGCCTCGACAAGGAAGTGTGGGTGTCACAAAGAAGTGAGATCTGGTGGCGAAAGGGATAGAGACAGAGAGAGATGAAATATATACAAAAAAGACAGACACACAGATATGATGCAAGCTGGCAGGTAGACAGATCTGCAAACATATTGCTTAGCATTGCCCAGCATTGCAAAGCATTGCATGCAGAACTCACTCGACCTCAGCCTTTTATTCTCTTTTTTAGAGAGGGATTTATTACAAAGGAAGGATGTAATTCACAAAGGGAGGATGTCACAAGGGGAGGATGTGATTAAGACAGGATACGGAACTGAAATGTGATTAATCATTCAAAACAGGACATAATGATTCACAGGAACAACTTTTAAGATATTTTCATGTTTTTTTCTTAACAATCAAACATTTTTATTTTTACAGAAAAAAGGTTCAATCCAGCTGTTATATATTAATTTTTAGGCTTAAATGATCTAGAGTAGAGACATGCCATTTCTTAAGGGTACATAACATAAAGCAAGGTTCCTAAAAGGAGCCAAGCTGTCTCTGTACACTTTGCAAATTTTTGTTTGTGAGCAAGATCTCAGGCACCAGGCTTCATTTATCTATACCTAAAATGCTACATTGTTCTTAATATTCCTATATACTTTCAGGAGGAAGGAGAGCATCTGGGTTAAACTGATTATATTCAGAGGTGGTTCAATGGGGCTGCCACTAATCAACCCAGGGTCTGCATATGCTGTCCCCAGCAAATTCCCACTACTACTTTTCATCAGCTCTAATACATTTTAATACTCATTTAGTGTGGATTAACTCCAAATATCTGCTTCTCTTAACAATTATCTCTGATAGTGATAACTCCAGAATTCTTTCTTGATGAGAAGCATTTCAATGTTTGGACAATTCTCATTCTCATTTATTTTGCCAATCTGTCCTCTGTATGTGTGTGTGTGTTTTCCTGTTTTAGGCATGTCTCTTTTTGTCATGTGCATACCTCAATCATTCAGTTCCACAATGAACAGGCTTCCATGACTCCTTCTACTCAAAGTATAATCTTGTGAACTAGTTCTTTGGCATTCCTTAAAGCTTGTTACAAAATGGAGAATCTCAAACCTCACCCTAGACTTCTAAACCCAAATCTAATATTCACCAAGGTTCGCAAATGATTTGTATGCATTTTAATGTTTAAGAAACACTATTCTAAACCATCCCAAAACATATTTTCTGAAATATTTTACTTTGTGAAATCACAGAACAGTCTTATTTTTACTTCTTTCCTCCCTCCACATCTTGTTATTCACTAACAAAACCAAAACCCCAAACTCACTGCCTTGGAGGAAGACTAATACTGACCCTATATTGAATTTTCAAGATTGTAAATCTTTTCCGGACAACCTCATCTTTCTCCTGTGGAGCAGCTGGTAGGTTTGAAATGGCGATTTTATAGTTGAAAGCCCAATATATAACCCACAACACCACCATGCCACCTTAATTATTCACTAAATCCTATTAAAGGGTAGAGCCCAAGTCTTAATCCTTCTGTCTTTCTTTTAATTCTTACCAGGATACAGAAATAACTTCTAACTGCTCTACCAGATATTATTACTTTCACTCCTGACTTCCTCCCAATATATGTTACATCTTTTCCTCAGTAATCTTCCTCTAACTAATGATTAATTGAATAATTATCACTCCTGCAGCTCTACAAAGACGCAGTTGTACTAATGTCTATGTAGTAATCTCTGATCTCCTTGGCAAGCTATAAGGTCCTTTCTTCTTTGGTTTCTGCTACTTCTCAAACCCCATGTCCTACCTTCACTAACCCCATCTTGCACTGTTTATTTCCCTCAATCTGTTGTTGATTTTAAGTGCCATCAAGTCACTTCTGACTCATAGAGATCCTGTATAGCATTTCCAAGGAGCTTCTGGTGAGTTTGAACTGCTAATCTTGTGGTTCAAACTGACTTTGCAGGTCAATGCTTACAGTGCTACACCAGGACTTCCTAAGCTCCCTAAATCACATGTGCTCTCCCATACCTCAGTAGTACATTTCCACATGCTGTTCCAAGTGCAAAATGTCCTTGTACTCTTAGTCCACTTGGAAAATTCAACTGAATTCATCTAAAGCCAATTTTTCTCTGATGTCTCCACTGTCTACACAAACAAAATCATTTGCTAACCCATTCATCTGATTGTAAATGACCTATCCTATTTTATTGAAATTAATTTTATAAGTGTATTTCTTTCTTATTCTGTCACTTTCTCACTAATTATGAGATCTTAAATGAGAGTTAATTTTATTAATCTTTTCTCTCTGGCATTTAATGTCTAGCAGATAGAGAATAATCAATGAACTCCTGTTGAGTGAATAAATTATTCACAAAGAAACAAACCTTGCTCCTCAAATAATTCCACATAAATAATTTTTCTAGAAAAGATGACCTAATTTACATTTGTATTTTTATTTACCTTAATAAACATATTACAGAAAGGGAAAATGTTTAAGAGAAAAAACCCTGATTCTTAATCACTAATCTAACTATTATCCACTCCTAAAAAAAAAGGACTATTAAAAAGGCTCACGTTAGTGATTCTATACCATTATGAAGAATAGTTATGTGCAGTATACAGTTTCAAATTTAATAACTTCTTGAAACATACATATTGTAGTAAGAGGTAAAATAAGTCTGAGCATTTATTTTTGAACCTCACTGTTCATGGTTCTAACCCACCAGTTGCTTTGCAGGATAAAGGCTAGGCTTTCTGTTGCAATATTTATAGCTTTGAAAATTATATAAGGCTGCTATGAGTTAGAATCCACCACTTGTCTTGTCAGTTTGTTGAACTCTGGTGACTAGTGTGTTGATGATTCTGGAAGTATGCCATGGGCATTTTAAATACCAGCAAGATCATACACAGTGGACAGCTTTTAGCTGAACCTCCAGAAAGGACAGGCTAGGAAGGAAAGACAACTTCTGGACATTTCGTCTCTGAAAACTTTATGAATAGCAGTGGAACACTGCTCCAGAATGTTGAGTATTGAAACATGATCAATAGCACCAGAATATTGTCAGATATAGTGCCAGAAAGTGGGTCCCTCTGGTTGGAGGAAAGAGCTGCCTCCTCAAAGTAGAGTTAACTGTGATGACAAGAATGGAGTAAAACCTCCAGGACCTTCATTTGCTGATGGGGCACAGCTTAAAATGTAAACATCCATTAATAATTGGAACATGAAATGTATGAAGCATGACTCTGGGAAATTGGAAAAAGTAAAAAATTAAATGGAAGGCATAAACATGGATATCCTAGGCATTAGTGAGCTGAAATGGATTGACATTGGCCATTTGAATCTGACAATTATATTGTTCATTATGTTGGAAATGTCAAAGTGAGGGGAAGTAGTGTTGCAGTCTCATCAAAAAGAATATATCACGATCTGTCTTGAAGTACAACACTTTCTGGGATAGGAAAATATCCAGATCTCTATAAGGAAGAATATTTAATATCATTAATATTCAAATTTATTCACCAACCACTAAAGTCAGTGATGATGAAATTGAAGAATTCTGCCAACTTCTTCAGTCTGAAGCTGATCAAAAATGCAATTAGGATGTTTTTATTAATACTGGTGATTGGAATGTAAAGGTCAGAAACAAAGAAGAAGGATTGTTGTTGTTATTGTTAAGTGCCATAGAGTCCTTTCACTCATAGAGAACCTGCATAGAGTTTCTAGGGAACAGCTGGTGAGTTTGAACTGCTGACTTTACAGTTCATTGACTTTGCATTAACCCAAAGCACCACACCAGGACTCTATAAGTAGTTGGATAATAAGGCCTTGTGATAGAGATGATGCTGATGATTGCATGATAGAATTTTGCAAAGCAATTACATTCTTCATTGCAAATACCATTTTTATAAACAACATAAAAGACTATTACACACAAGGACCTCACCAGATAGAACACACAGAAATCAACTTGACTACATCTGTGGCAAGAGATGGTGGAAAAGTCCCATATTATCAGCCAAAACAAGGCCAGGTGCAGACTGTAGAACAGAACATCAATTGCCTATACGCAAGCTCAAGCTAAAGCTGAAGAAAATGAAAGCAAGTCCACGAAAGCTAAACTGTTACCTTGAACATATCCCACCTGAACTTATAGATCATCTGAAGAACAGATTTGATGTATTAGACACTAATGACCGAACACCAGAAGAGTGGTGAGAGGACATAAAAAACATCACACAGGAAGAAAAAAACAAAAAGTCATTAAGAAGACAAGAAAGAAGAGAAAGACAAAAATGGATGACAGAAGAAACTCTGAACTTGCTCTTCAGCATAGAGATGCTAAAGCAAATCCAAGAAATGAGAAGGCAAAAGAGCTGAATAGAAATTTTCAAACAGCAGCTTGAGAAGATAAGGTCAAATATTATAATGAAATGTGAAAAGACTTGAAGTTAGGAAACCAAAAGGGAAGAACACGCTCCGTGCTTCTCAAGCTGAAGGAACTGAAGAAAAAGTTCAAATTGCGACTTGCAGTATTCAAAGACCCTATGGGAAAAATATTGAATGAGGCAGAAAGCATCAAAAGAAGATTGAAGGAATACATGGAATCATTGTACCAAAAAGAAGCAGTAGATGTTCAACCATTTCAAGAGATAGCATATGATCAAGAGCCAATGATACTGAAGGAAGTCCAAGGCCCATTTAAGGCACTGACAAAGAACAAGGCACCAGGAATTGATGGAATGCAAATTGAAATCTTCCAACAAACTGAAGCAGCATTGGAGGCACTTGCTCCTCTATGCCAAAAAATTTGGAAGACAGCTACCTGGTCCATTCCAAAGAGATGTGACTCAACAGAATGTGGAAATCATCGGACAACATCATTGATATCCCATGTGAGTAAAGTTTTGTTAAAGATATACAAAAATGATGGCAACCATATATTCACAGACAAGTTCCAGAGGTTCAAACTGGATTCAGAATAGGACATAGAACAAAGGATATCATTGCTGATGTCAGATGGATCTTAGTTGAAAGCAGAGAATACCAGAAAGATATTTACGTGTGCTTTATTGACTACACATAGGCCTTTGGTTGTGTGGGTCATGAAAACTATGCACAATACTGTGAAAAATGAATATTCCAGAACACTTCATTGTACTCGTGAGGAACCTGTACATACACCAATAGGCACTTGTTCAAACAGAACAAAGGAATACTGAATAGTGTAAAATTAGGAAAGCTGGTGTCTAGGGTTGTATTCTTTCACCATAATTATTCAATCTGGATTCTGAGCAAATAATCCAAGAAGCTTAATTATGGAAGAAAAACATTGCATCAGGATTGGAGGAAGACTCACCAACATCCTGCAATATGTGAATGATACAACTTTGCTAGCTGAAAATAAAGAAAATTTAAAATACTGATGAAATTCAAAGACCCTTGCCTTTGGTGTGAGTTGCAACTCAATGTAAAGAAAACAAAAATCCTCTCCAATGGATTAATTAGCAGCATTCATATAAATGGAGAAAAGATTATAGACGTCAAAGACTTCATTTTGCTCAGATCAACCATCAACACTCTTGGAAGCAGCAATCAAAAAATCAAACTATGTATTACATTAAGTAAATCTGCTGCATAAGACCTCTTTAAAGTGTTTGAGAGCAACGATATCAGTTTGAGGGCTAAGATGCACCGGACTTAAGTCATAGTATTTTCAATAACCTCCTATGCATTTGAAAGTTGGACAGTAAATAAGGAAGACCATCGAAGAATTAATGCATTTGAGTTATGGTATTGGTGGAGAATATTAAAGTGCCATGGATTGCCAAAAGAACAAACCGATCAGTTTTAGAAGTACAGTCCAAGTGCTCCTTAGAAGACAGTATGGCCAGACTTTGTCTCTCATACATTGGGCATATTATCAGTAGGGACCAGTGCCTGGAGAGGGATATGGAGTTTGGTAAAGTGGAGGATTACAGAAAAAGTGGAAGACTCCCAGTGAAATGGATTGGCACAGTGGCAGCTGCAATGGGTTCAAACACAGAAAGGATTGTGAGGTTGTCATAGGACTAGGCAGTGTTCCATTCTGTTATACATTGTGTTCTTTTGAGTTGGTACTACCTTGTTGACACCTAACAACTTGAGTTGGAATTGACTTGATGGTACTTTAGGATTTAGGACATATGTGTTGAAATCAACTCAGTGATAGTGAGATTTAATTTTATATGTGTTTGAATGTTATGAAAGATAATTTTAGTTTTGTCTTAGTGTTAAATGTATGGAAAGGTAAATACAACATTTCCAGATATGAAATGTAATCTATTACAATTATCAGTCACACCTTAGGCAATGGTTAGAAATAGCTGAATACAACAGAACCATTTAGAGAGTGCTTGAAAACTATCTTCTAATCCTAATTAATTGCAGGACAAAAGAAGATCCCGCTCAAGTTTGGTGAAAGTCAAAGAGGTAAAGAGAAGAAAGAAGAAAGGAAGGGATGGAGGGGGGGAAGCAAAGAGGAGTGAACAAATAAATAAAGGGAAGATAGAAGGAAAGGTGGGGAAAGGAAGAAAGGGAAAGAAAGAAGGAGTGGGGAAAAGAGAGAGAATACTTTGCAAGACAATACATTTCAATAATGCAACTATCTCAACACTTCTCATGTTAAAAGTGCCTGCATACCTTTTTTGCATCAACCTGACAAAAAGCCTTCAGACTAGAATTAAATTTTCAGCACTATACTTTATGATTCAGAATGTAATTAAACATCAGTATTCCAGCTATTCCTTCTTGATATGTGCATGTAATTTTGAATATTATTTTTTTTGATCCTTCAAGAGTCTGTTGCTTTTTCTTGAGTGCCTTCCTTCTCAAAGACAATGATGTTTTTCAGATAATGACTGTTTCTTTTACACAGGCTCTTTATACTCAGTAGCCCTATGTTTTTATTTTGGTAAATAGCAAATATTATTCATGAAATGAAAGGTCAAAACGTAAAGTAGTAGAGAAAAAAGTACAGTCAGAGGAAAGTCTAAAGTGTACAAATCCCCACTATTTCAAACCTAGAACCATGTTGTTATAGTTGTTAAGTGCCATTGAGTCGATTCCGACCCAGGGCAACCCTGTATAGGGTTTCCAAGGAGCAGCTGGTGAGCTTGAACTGCCGACCTTGCAGTTCAAACAACTTTGCAGTCTGACGCATTAGCCCACAACACTACACCAGGACTTCCTATTAGAACTCATCTTTTAAAATTGACTCAACTCTATCTTTTCTATTGAAGTCATTTTTGACCATTTGCATCACATAGTCTGAATCTCCTCTTCTTTTACTACTCCACTGTATCCCAATACTTACAAGATTGGAAATACTGGACTCTAATGCATATAATTGCTTTTATTGTGTTGCATTGCTCAGTTGATAAATTACTTTTAAAAGGATGCTGTATCATATTAGTCTTGCAAATTTCAGTGTAGTACAGTTCTTGGCCCAACGAATATGCTTAAATAAATGTGTAAGGTTTAATAGGTCAATGAGGGAGTAATGCCCTGCTTCTGCTTGTGTTTTCCAATAACAGAAAGTAATACAAAATCCATTTAGAGAGAACAAAAATTAAGAAGCAGAAAAAGAATCAATTATTTAATCTCATTACCAAGAGACAGCCATTGCCAACATTGTTTCCCTATACATATTCATTGTCAAGTTCTTAGTTCTATATGTCATTTTAACATTTTTAGATGAGTATTCACAAAAGTAGTTGCTTTAAGTTAAATGACAAAAGAGGAAGACCCCTAACGAGATGGATCAACCAGGTGGCGTCAAGTGTGGCAGCGGTAGTGAAGTTGGCCCAGGATCAGACATTGTTTCTTTCTGCTGTGCATGGGGTCGTTATGAGTCGGTTCTGACTTGATGGCACCGGACAACAACAACAATTGGCAATAGTTAACAGAAATGGAAGTTATCAAAGATTTTATTCTACTTGGATCAGAAATCAATGACCTTAGAAGCAGCAGTCAAGAAATCAAATAACATATTGCATTGGACAAATCTGTTGCAAAAGACGTCTTTGAAGTACTAAAAAACAAAGATGTCACTTTGATAATGAAGGTTGCCTGACCCAAGCTGTGGTCTATTCAATCACCTATTATGAACGTGAATGCTCGACAATGAAAAGGGAAAATTGAAAAGAGAATTGACATGTTTGAATTGTAGTGTTGACAAGTATTGAATATGCTATAGCTTGTCAAAAGGATGACAAATCAGTTTTACAGGAAGTACAGACAGAAGGGTTCTTAGTAGTAAAGATGGTGACACTTCTTTGGACAAATCATCCAGAAAAACCAATCTTTATAAAAGAACATCAGTTTTGGTAAAGAAGTTGTTATTGTTGTTGTTATTATGTGCCGTGGAGTTGTTTCCGACCCATAGCGACCCTGAACAGGGTTTCCGGGGCTGTAAATCTTTACAGGAGCAGAAGGCCTCATCTTTCTCCTGTGGAACAGCTGGTAGTTTCGAACTGATGACCTTGCGGTTCACAGCCCAATTCGTAACCACTACGCTACCAGAGCTCCTTGGTAAAGAGTAGGTAAGCAAAAATGAAGAAAACCCTCGTTGAGATAGATTGACACCATGGCTGCAACAATAGGCTCAGACATGCCAACAATTGTGAGGATTAAGCAGAAAGAAGAAACATTTGTTCTGTTATATATAAGGTTGCTATGAGTGGGAGCCAACTCAAGGGTGACTAACAACAACAATAATTCCAATTGCATTGAATAAATAAAGGACAAGTTAATGAAATAAGTTGTATACAGTTTAATTTATGTAGTGGTTCTATTAATGAAAGGGCTTAAAATCTTTTTCTGAACTCCTTTTATACAATTGCATAGCTTTCAGGACACTTTCAAATGACAAAGTATGCCTAACCTATTTCATTTCCAGATCTCTAGATACTACATCTCACTATGTTTGTCACCCAGGAGCTTTTAAGTAACAGAACAACCTTGTTTACCCATATTAATGAGAGGATAATACTGATAAATAATACTGTTAATGTTACTATAGAAAAGCTAACTGAAGGCCTGCTATTCTTGTGAATTTATTAAAAAGCAGGCTGCAAATATAATCTTTCATACTTTGATGTTACTACCACCAAGTTTTTGGTTTCTACTAGGCATAAATTTCATGAAGGAGATAGCTTTATGAAACAACTTAGAACAATTTTTCGGAAAATTGCACATTTGAGGATCCAATTTTGTTCTTTCACGCTACCACTGAAACAGTTTCCTTTCTGATCACCAGGCAATTTCTCAACCTCTTTGAGATTTCTCTTCCTAAACAATTTCTTTCAAAAAAGCTTTTGGCAATAATTTAACACTTCAGTCTGTACTAGTAAAATGGGTAAATTAGAAAAATCTGAAAATAGATTCCATTGAAAATATAGTAGGGTCAGAACCCTTACCTGAAAGCCAACGTTTCCCTAGTGAGGTCTTTGCTCTGTGACATTCAGAAGATAAACTCAATAAGTAAAGATATGTTGCTTCTAGTTTCTGAGGTTGGCATTAAGCTTTCATTTACTGAGAGCACTGAAATGATTAAACTGCACTGCTTTGCCCACTTAATCCTGATGATTAAAAAAGAAAATGACAAACTTCAGAAGTTTATAGACAAGCTTCAAAAGTTCATGGGAAATTATATTACTTTTAAATTCCACTTTTCCGCATTTTTGGAGTTCTATTGTTATTGTGAGAGATAAAGTAAGGGAACCATCATAACAGTTAGAAGTATCTGTCTAGAATGTGATCATTCCCGTTCACATACTATTCCTGCCCTTTACTACCTGTATAAACTTAATTAGGAGTCCTGGTGTGACACTTTGGGTTAATGCACTGGACAGCAAATCAGTTTGAACAGCAAGGTCGGTGGTTCAAGCTCACCAGCCGTTCCTTGAAAATCCTATACAGAGTTACTATTGGTTGGAACCGACTCCATGGCACTTAACAACAACAACAAACTTAATTAAGTTAAACAACCGCTCAATGCCTTAGTTCATCACTTTGGGTTAATTATAGTAACATTTTTCCCTCATAGAGATTTTGTAAGGATCCAGTAAACTGATACATGTCAAGTTTTTAGCATAGTGCCTGGTAGACAAAGCTGAGCAAATATCATTTCTATTAGACAGGAATTTCCTGAGAATGGAATTCTGGGAGAAGCATGCTTTATATACTTTCCAGGACATTGTTAGCAGTCAATCTCTATGAACCAATCATAATTGAAAGCTCAATATTCTGTACTTTAAAATTTCTTTAAAATAAGTCTTCAATTGGTATTTATCTCAAAGTTTAATAACCTTCGTTTCTCTGTTACAATCTCTGTCCCTGCTCTTTCTTCTATGAAGATGGGGAAAACCAGACTGACATCATTTGTATTGGAATAATGAGTTCAGCATTGATTGAGAGTTCTGGTGTGGTGCCATAGGATAATCACTGGACTTCTAATTGAAAGGTTGGTGGTTCAAACCCATCTGCTGCTCTTCGGAAACTATAACAGGGTTGCTATGAGTTGACATAGAATCAACGGCACTTAACAACAAAAATATCATATAACAAATTCTGTGATGTGTGTGTTAAGTATGGTCGAGTTAGTTCCCACTTACCGCGACCTTATATAGGATTTCTGAGGAGCAGATGGAGAGTTTGTACCACTAGTCTTGCAGCTCAAATCAACCTTGTGGTGCAAATCAACCTTGTGGTCCAGTGCTTATCTTACAGAGTCACACCAGGAATCACACCAGGACCTAGTAGTTTATTTTATCCTACAAATGTCTAAGGAGTAAGATTCTTTTATTATCCCCAATTTGCGCACAAAACCCCCAGGATTTAAGAGATTGTGAAGCTCGTAGTCTAGAAATGCCAGAACATAGAGGCTGCGTGAATGAAGAAGTAAAATTTGAGTTCTCAAGTGTGGTTCTAGGTTATGGAAAATTCCCGAATGTGGTGCCTCTGTAGGATAAGCACCAGGCTGAGAATCATACGACCCAATGTTCATTCTACCTGCTGCTTCAAAGGAGAAAGATGAGGCTGGCTATTTCCACACACATTTACAGCCTGGGAAACCCTATAAAGGGTTGCTAGGAATTGAAGCAGGGAGCAACTAAGCAGAGAAAAAAATCTTTTTGTATTTTTTTCCTAGCCTGAGGGTCCCTCTGTCATACCACTCTGTGTCCTCTGTTTCTCAAGCCTGATCCTGGATTTATATTTATCCATTCCTTCAGTATTTAGTAGAAAATCGGGGGGGGGGGGGGGGGAGGACTACAAAAACATGTTTTTCCTGAATATATTTCTTCCCCACACATTCATTTTTCCCCCCCTTTGAAGTAGCAGCAACAGCTGCCAACAGAAGGTCCCTGGAGCTTATAAAGCATCAGTCAGCTTCCCAGATGAAGGCAAAGATGAGAAGAAGAAATTCCTCCTTGAAAGAACTTTGCTAATGTTTTTCACTCCAAATTTATTCTTTTATTAGTGAGCACTTTAAACACAAAGCTGAAACCTCAAGGCAAGAATGGCAAAGCATTGATATTTAGAAGCTACAAGTGGTCCCTAATTGATTTCCAAAAGTCAAAGTGAAGGAGAGTTCGGTGATTGAACACTCTCATCACTAGCATCCCTAATTTTTAAAGATAATAATAATAACTCTTGTTATTTTTCCATTATAGTCACCAACTTTCCTATGTTATTGGAGACAAGTTTGAATAATTAAAAGAAAAGAGGAAAAGAAGATTGATTCCACGTTTGTTTAGGGTTCCAGTGGCCCTTGAGACTTAGCAGCGAGACAGGAATATAAGAGTCAGTAGTTCTTGGCTTAGTTCACATGTTGTTGTTGTTGTTAAGTGCTGTCGAGTCAGTTCTGACTTATAGCAACCAAGGAGTGGTTGGTGAATTTGAACTACTGACTTTGTTCAAACTGACCCTATAGTCCAGTGCTTTATTCCACATTGACACACCAGGACTCCTAGTTCAAATGTAGTTAGGTTTTAAATGTGTAATTTAGAAGGAAGGGGCATTGTAAGCTTAATGTTTCAATATTTTTACACCAGGCTTTCCTCATGAAATACCATCATGCACAAATAAAAATTACAAAGTGCAATTTTATAAACTAAACTGGCCCTTTTTATAAGAATACGCTCTTTTAAAATCCCCCACTGAAAATCAGTGGTCTTTTTTGTTTGTTTTTTTACTTGAAGAGAAGCCAAGACCAAAATAATAACATATTTATGTATTCATTATTTTAATAAATATTTATATTGAACCTACTCTTGCTAGGAAGCCTTCTAGTCTTTGAGGAAACCTTAGTGAACAAAGCAGAAAATATTTCTGCTCTCAAGAACAGATTGCTAGAGGAGGTTATTAACAGCCTAGATGAGAACAGTATCAATAGAGTAGAGACCTGTGGATGAAAAAAAATAAGGATGTCAGACTTTTCCATTACTTTGAGTAAGATGCGGCACTGTAGGATAAACACTGGACTGCTAACCACAAGGTAAGTGGTTCTAGCATATCAGCTGCTACAGGGAAACAAGATGAGGATTTCTGCTTCTACAAAGATTTACAGCTTCAGAAACCCTATACAGGATAGCTGTCAGTCAGAACAAGATGGCACTTAGAAATAACAAATTAGCCCCACAGACACAGAGACACTTGGTTTCATACAGAAAAGTTGTATTAGTCATTTTGACTGAATTACAAGTCAATATGGAGGAGCTCTGGTAGCGCAGTGGTTATGAGTCAGGCTGCGAACCTCAAGATCAGCAACTTGAAACTACCAGCTGTTCTGCGGGAGAAAGATGAGGCGTTCTGCTCCCATAAAGAATTTACGGTCTCGGAAACCCTATACAGGGTCGCTATGAGTCAGAACTGAGTCCACGACACACACATAACCACCACCACTACCATGGAATCCTGATGTGATGTTGTAGGATAAGCATTAGATCACAAAGTCGGTTTGAATCACAAAATCAGTGGTTTGAACTCACCAGCCACTCCTCATAAACCATATACAGGGTTGGTATGAGTCAGAACTGAGTCCACGACACACACATAACCACCACCACTACCATGGAATCCTGATGTGATGTTGTAGGATAAGCATTAGATCACAAAGTCGGTTTGAATCACAAAATCAGTGGTTTGAACTCACCAGCCGCTCCTCATAAACCATATACAGGGTTGGTATAAGTTGGAACCAACACAACGGCACTTAACATCCATAACAAAAAACAGCAGTAAGTGGAAGAACCTAGAGAACTACTCTTCAAACTGTCTTTAAGATACCAGAGCTGAAAGAGCTGTTCATTTGTCTAGTCATTCACATACCATACAACTAACCAGAATAGGTAATATTTTGTATTCTGATGGATGGTATTCTTCATCCAAACTCAAAACCTGAAAGATCCCCCAGGCAATTACTTCTTTTCCTTGTCACATCTATTCAATCATTTGTTATTGTTGTGTCCTCCAGTCAATTCTGACTCATAGGATCCTGTATGAGCAGTTGGTGTGTTTGATCCACCAACCTTGTGATTGGTGTAGCGATGTAGGATCCATGCTAATCCTACATCGCTACACCAGAACTCCAATCATTAAGCACTGTTAATTCTACCCACATCTCTGTAGAATTCATTCTTTCTAACGCCACGGACAGTTTCTTATTCCAGGACCTTATCGTATCTTTCCTAAACGATCAGATTATCCCCCTATGTGGCTTTACTTCTTCTGATATGCCTTGTTTTCTCTGCCAGCCCCACTTGTTTATCCTATAACATAAAAATGTCAAAGTAATTATCCAAAATTTATTTCCTGACCTCATTTTTTTTGCCTAAAACCATTGCATTATATGCAAGATAAAACCCAAGAACCTGAAATATTCTGAGCAGGTCACTGTCAAGATTGCCAGTCACTTCTCTTGGTATATCCTCCAACAATCCTCCTTTATATTTGTTAACTTCTATACCCACTAGGTTTCTTGACTTGAACACAGGCTGCTGCTTCTATATAAAATTATCACCTCCTCCCACCTGCAAGCTAGGACTCAATGGTTAAAATGAAAATTATAATGATAATCACTTCACTAGATTATAGAAGAGTGATACAAACTATTCAGCTCTCTACAAATTGTAGTTATTTTATTTCCCAAAACTAATAATCATTATAATGGGGGCTTTTCTACTTCAATATGTTCCATTTGAACCTACTCTAAAAGAACACATTTTAGCTTTTGTGTTGTTATAAACATCAATGAATTATAACCTTTCATTATTGTTCTCTCTCAGGTTTTAGTGTAATTATTAGTATCTCTGGGAAATAGCATGAAGAATTTCATTTAGGTTGTTTATCATTACTATTACTGTTATTTCTTCTTTTCTTTTTAATTTACAAGTAACAACATTCCTTTTCCCTGAGAGTCAATCCTATATTCTTTTCAAGATGCTATTATTTTGTTGACTGAT
The DNA here is from genome assembly GCF_000296735.1 of Chrysochloris asiatica. Lineage (NCBI taxonomy): Eukaryota > Metazoa > Chordata > Mammalia > Afrosoricida > Chrysochloridae > Chrysochloris > Chrysochloris asiatica. The sequence continues at coordinate 4,830,111 of NW_006408520.1, forward strand.
AGTTCACTAATAAATATAATTACAATCTGCCAAGTTATATGTTAAATTATTCAATAATTACACGTACATTAGTTTTCCATTTTAGAAATTAAACTCTTAAAATGACAACTCCCTTATTAAAGTCAGGTAGAATTCCAACTGTGTTCTTCAGACAAAAAATAGATTTATAGATTTATAGATCTATTTTGCTTATTGTCATTATCACAGTGTAATAGTTATGTAAATTTTCACAATTCTTTCTGTGAATACTGTGTGCTACTACTGTTGAATTGAATACATAAGCAATAGTGTTTTTATATTTATTGGTTTCTCATATGATGTGATTTTTGATAGATTAAAATATCATCTATTTGTTTGTTTCTGGGCACTGTGGTTTCAAAGTAGAGGTCAACTAAAACAATTGCAATGCATTTTAAGGGAGAAAGAACAGTGTGAATTTCAAGGTAATAGATGCAGAGAAAATTTGAATAGTCTGTCAGTCTTCGCCCCACAAAGCTGTAGTTGAAAATAAAGAGCACACACATCTCTATAAATATATATCACTTTCTATTTTATTAAAGTCTTTTTTTTTTTTTTAATTTCTTCTGTCAAGACTGTATAAGAAAAATGTATCTCTTTGGATGAAAATTCTTGATAAAAACAATTGCAAAATCTTCTAAGGAACCAAAACAATATTCTCCCTTTGGGTAACAAATAGCTTCCTTTCCATTTCATTTTTATTCAGCTATATTTCCCTATATGTTTTCTCTTTATATTTTTTATTTTTAAAAACACAGATGTGGTATAAGAAAATGAACCCAGTTAACACCATTTGAGACCTGATTTTTATGTTTGGGCAATTTGTTGTATTTGTATAAAGAATGTAATAAAATTACCTATAAACCCCAGATTCAGTATACCACATTTGCCAACTGAATTCTAATAAACAGATCATTGACTATTAGAGCTGGGAGGGTCCTTGGAGAGCATGGAGTCAAAACCCCATATAGTGTAGGAAAAACTGAAATCAAAAAATATAAATTCATGGCCTAGTCCCACAGCCTTCTAGAGGATAACAAGAGCTAGGCCCTCAGACTTCCTGAGCCCCAGACCTTTGCCCTTTTTAATACATCGCAGTTCTTCTTAAAACTGTGAGTTTGCATGTGACTGAGTGATAACAAAGCACTCATTCTTAAAAGCATAATTGGGAACCTATGAAATTTCTTTAACAGAATTTTTTCTTCTAGGCTGCCTTTTCTTAATCTTCACACATAAGCTGTCCTGGGATAATTATCTTCTCCAAGCAGTGACAATTAAGCTTTGGCTATTATTTTAAAGGCAATGATCTAATTTTAGGTTTTTGTTAAAAAAGTAATAATCTCAATATCTGATCATCTTGGAAATCTTTGGCAGACTTTGTTTTTAGGCACTCCCTGAAAACATTCTGCCCAAGGCCAGAGAAATCTGTAGATATTAAGTTTGGTGTTTGAAATGTACACTTTGGCAGACTTCCATTTAAAGGTGTATTTTTTATGAAGAATAAAGAGCAGCTTATTATACTTACACAAACCCCAGAGGAAATGGACTCTGTTGATGGTAAATGACTAGAGTGGAGCTGGAAAAGCTCACGTTTCCCCTGCCTCCAATCCCTGCTCTGATAATTACCAATCAAGCCCCATCACAAATTTTTTACTTGATGATCTTACAAAGTGTCCAGCAAGGGAGGAAAAGGAAGGGCAGGGCATTTCCCATGAGGGTGGGAGAAGGAGGCTCTGTGGGCTTTCCTGGGTGATTAGAGCTGGGAAAGTTGATTTCCTTTCATGCTGTAGATGTAGCTGCTGCAGTCACGCCTCTCGCTGCTAGCCCAGCACCGGGCTCCTAATCAGTCACTATGAAAACTCATTAGCTCCACAGCAATGAGTCCTCCACTGCTGAAGCTTGGCGCTGTGCTTAGTACCATGGCAATGATCTCAAACTGGATGTCCCAAACTCTCCCTTCCTTGGTAGGACTGAACACCACAAGACTGTCATCACCAGATACCTTAGTAAGTCACTTGGGTGGTTTGGCTCTCTTGGGGAGAAAGTGTACTAAACCAGTAGCTTTGTTTTGAAAACTGTAAAGGTTGAGATTTTGCTTACTTATTTACATGTCTGCTTCAAAGCTATAATAATGATCTGGTAACTTTAGTAATGGATATTTCTTTATGAATACTTTAAATGTACACCAAAATTAATTAATTAAATAAGTGGAGTGCTTGAGAAAGTAGCTGTGAAAGGGAATACTAAAGTTTTTAAATTCTTTAAAATGAAAACCTTTAATATAACTATATTCATGAGGTTTGGAAGAATTTTTATAGAAATACGATTTTTAAAATCATTGTTTTACTTCTTTGTCAATGTCAGTAAAAACCTACAGAGTCTATTCTGTATGATCTAGCTTTTCTATAGGAGGGTCTTTCTGGGAAACAATGCCTGTAACTGTCTGCAGTGAAATCAGTTAGGGAAGCCCCATCTTTTAAACATAAGTGAATAAAAACCCAGGCAAATTAAAGCCTGAAAAAAGACTTTTAAGAAAGCTAAGAAACATGACCAATAGGAAGTTTACTTTATAAAATTGCCTTCCTGTATAGCTAAATTTTTATAAATATATTTGAAATCATTAGTCTATCTCTTGGGGTCTTCATTCAACCTAAAATTAATGGGAAAGTGCTTTTCACTCTCCCTACAGTCTAGTAAAGTCTTTTCAAATAGTTTGATATAAAGTTTGGTAACAGCACTCCAACACCTAACAAAAGAAAATGAAAATGATTGATTTTTTTTATCACCAAGAAGTTTACAAACACAAATCGAAGGAGTATCATGGAAAAACAATGTCATTACTCTCTAATAAAAGGTGCAGAAACGATTAGGATGTAGGGCTTTTTAACCTTTATCTGGATTACTCCAATAGATCAGGAAATGTCAGGAACTAAAATAAAAGTAACTCCCCATTTTTAGTACTTGTTTGCTGTTAGTAATAATAATACTAATAATAATCAATTGTTCATCAATGTATAATTAACCAATTAAGTATGTTATTGTTGTTAAGTACCCTAGAGTCAGTTCTGACTCACAGCAATCCTATACAGGATTTCCTAGGATGGGCTGGTGGGTTTGAGCCACTGACATTGTGCTTAGCAGCCCAGTGTTTAGCCTATAGCACCACACCAGTACTCCAATTAAGTACAGTCAGACCAACCAATTAAGTACTTTGTCAGAATTACTGGCAGAGCACATGTAGAGCAAATTTAGTATTTTCACCTCCCTTGAGTCATGTATGGACCCCAACTCCTGTTATTAAGATATGTCACTATCTTCATGTTTTGGTGTAGCAGAGGGTAAAAAGTATTTTCAAGTTGTAAATACATCATGATATAAGTCATCAAAAGCAATTAGAAAATAAAGACATGCACATTATTTAAGAATTTCTGAACCAAATTTTCTCAAAGTTCTAGTATCTGATTGCAAATCAAATTAATTTTTGAATTCATTCTTACTGAAAAATAGTGTCTAAACTAAGAAATTCATGAAAGGAGTTATGTATAAAACTTGGTACCTTGTGAGATATGTATCTTTTGTGTATATTGTCATTTGTTTGGCTATTATCTATTGCTGACTGAGAATAATCAAATTTCTAAAATCATTCATGAATACTGTTTTTTAGGAGTTGGGGTTTTCTTCTAAGTTAAATTGAATTACTTTTTTTTTTAATGTTTTGGTTGGCAATCATTTGAGAGAAAAATGTAAAGCAGTCCTATAGATCTTTGTATATTCTGACACATTCAAACCTTCCTTTGGATGTCTCCATTTTGATAAAAAACAGAAAATTCAGAGAAGTTAGTGATAGAAAATGGTAGTCACTGGAAAGAAGAAACCAGGTTACAAAAGCACTTTGTTTTATTTTTTGCATGCTTTAAAGAAGTGATATACTTTATGGAAGAGTACTGTCTATGACATTTCCCTACCTTAATTATTCAAGATAATTGCTCATACCCTAGGCTCCCCATGGTGAGGAATGAATGAATCTGTATTTCCAAGATTAAGGTCATAAAATGTTAATGCTGGAAAGGATTTTAGAAACCATCATACCAGTTATTTTCAATCCATTTTTAGCAGAGGCCTTGCATTGCAAATTAAATCTTGTGCAACATGAGCTGAATAAATATTTGCTTAATGCATGTTAAAGTGGAAGTCCAAATGTAAAACAGGTCATGGGTCAAATAATAAATGGTGATGAGGGGCACATTTACTCCACCATCTTCTGCTTTTCCATAAAATCCATCCCTTGCCCCACTTAAGAAGCTTCCATAAAAACCTTAGCTCTCTCAAGAACTTAGTTGGAAACATGGCATATCTACCCCAAAGCCCTCTTTCTTCATATGGGGAAATGACCCAATATGTGTTCATTTACAATCAGCTTTCACCTAGCTAGTTGGGGGCTGATCCAGAGTTTAAATCAAGTCACCAGGCTGAAGTCCTGTCCAGTAAAGTCCTCTCACCTACTTCCTTTGCTTGTCCTTACCCCTCCTGGCCCCTTCTGCCACACAAAGTTCTGTCTGCCCTGCTCAGCTGGTTTCTCATGTTCCTGTATTCACTTTCCTTTCTCTGTCTTTCTCTCCTACACACCAGTACCTCCATACCATTAAAAGCACATTTCTATCTCTTTGGTCTTCCAGAGTCAGACAAAAGCTAAACTTAGTATGTCTTAAGGTGCTCTGGTAGTGTAGTGGTTACAAATCAGGCTGCGAACTTCAAGGTCAGCAGTTTGAAACTACTAGCTGTTCCCCGGAAGAAAGACTAGGCGTTCTGCTTCCGTGAAGATTTACAGCCTCGGAAACCCAGTACAGGGTCGCTATGAGTCGGAACCGACTCCACGGCACATAACCACCACCATCATTTATCCCTGAAGTTTATGCATTTATAAAGAAGAAAAAAATTTCTTCTGTTGACATTCCAAACAGAGCAGTGAAGGAACTCTTTCTGATTTTCTGATTAGGGGAGTCTTCTTCCTAGCAAATAATTCCACAGGAGACCCTTCCATGTAGAAGGCTGGCTAGCCTGTTCCCTTAAGAGGAAGTGGTCATTGACTCTTTGGCTCAGAAGTAAGGAATCCTTGGTAGTGCAGTGGTTAAAAACTTAGCAGTTAACTGAAAGGTAAGTGGTTCAAATCACCAGCAGTTCAGAAGAAGGATGTGACAGTTTGCTTTTGTAAAGGTTTGTTGATGTCGTTGTTGTTCAGTACCGTGGAGTCGGTTCCAACTCATAGTGACCCTGCACAGGGTTTCCGAGGCTGTAAATGTTTACGGGAGCAGAACTCATGTTTCTCCCGCGGAACCACTGGTCATTTTGAACTGCTGTCCTTGAGGTTAGCAGCCCGATTCGAACCACTACGCTACCAGAGCTCGTTTTACAACCTGGAAAATCCTAAGGGGTATTTCTATAGGGTCACCATTGTTGTTAACTATTATCAAGTCGGTTCTGACTCACAGTGACCCTGTAAAGGGTTTCTGAGGAGCTACTGGTGAGCTTGAACCACCTACCTCATTGTTCAAACTGACCTTGCAGTCCAGCACATTAACCCACAGCACCACAGCAGGATTCCCACATCGAGTCACTACGAGCCAGTATTAATAGCAGTGTGCTTGGTTTTGGTTTTGGTTGGTTCAACAGGTTAGGTATAAAGTTGTAGAATCACTCTTTTCTTCAGTTTCCTCACTTGATGTTTTCACTTAAACAACATGAATGAGAAAACCTTCAATTGCATGTAGTACCCAGCTCAACCGCGCGCAGGCAAAGAAAAAAAAGGGAAGAAAGTAGGTGTTAAAATGTTTAATGAGTTTAGATGGAATGTGCAGATGGCAAATATTTAGATTTACAAAAGCATAAACATTTTCTTTTTCTGGAATGATAGTTCTGAATGACTTGGAAACAAAAGAAAAAAAGAAAGCTGGCTTGATTCATTAAAGAGCAAGAAAACTTGCTCTTGGTGGGTGACTACTAATAGTAGTGGTTATTGTAAGCCTTTAAGTAGGTTCAGACTCATTACGACCCTTTATAGGTTTTGATGCTGTAAACCTCTATGAGAGCAGAAAGCAGCATCTTTCTCCTGAGGAGTGACTGGTAAAGTCACACTGCTGACCTTTCTGTTTTATCCACTATGCTACCAGTGGTCTTGTTTCTGTTAATGTTGCTGTTAAGTACTGTCGTGTCAGTTCTGACTCATAGAGACCATGCTTCGGGTTTTTTGAGGCTAATTAAATTTTTGAGGGAGCAGAAAAATCTCATCTCTACCTCTAAGTGGCTGGCAGGTTCAAACTGTGGACTTTGTGCTTCACAGTCTAGTGTTCATCATATGGAGCCACCACACTCCCTGGTTCTTTTCATTGTTGTTAAGTGCTGTCCAGTCACTTCCAACTCATAGCAACCCTGTCTAGGGTTTCTGAATAGCAGGTGGTGGGTTTGAACTGTGGAGCCTGTGGTTTGCAGTCCAGTGCTGATCCTACAGGGCCACACCTATTCTGTTAATAGGTGTGCTGAGGGTTAATGCCCTGGGCTACAAAGCCAGTTTGAACTTTAAGGCTGGGTCGTTCAATCTCACCAGATACTCCTCAGAAACCCTTTACAGGGTCACTATGGGTCGGAACCAACTCAAAGTCACTTAACAACAACAGCAGCAAAAGGTGAATGATTTTACTCCAGGGTATTTTTTATCAGCAAATACTCAAAATGCAGCTTCTTATTAATGGGATAAGCTCCCTCTTTTTTTCCTTAGAATCTGGAAACATTCCTTTATCCTCATCTTTGGCATTGTTTTCTATTTCTTCCCCCTCCATCTCCCTTTCTAATCTATTAGTTGGTCCCTTCTGCCTTTGTAAGAGTCTGCTTGTGAGGAGACGAGCTTCAGCTCTCAGAAGTCTCAGGCTTCCTCAGGCAGTCCTCTCTTATTCAGTGAACTTCCCCTTGAGGTTGAGTTTCTGAGAAATCCCCATGATGTGGACTACACTACAGGAAGGACCTGGAAACAAGCAATTAAAACAGCAAAGAACATTCAGCAGAAACCAGCTGTTCCCAAATATTCACTTCTACCACTCTGGTGGGAAGATACCTTGAAAACACCTGTGGCCATAAGCTGTTTGTTATGCTACATTTCCAAATATCTAGCTGAATTCTCCCCATAAATAACTACTTCAATGAATTAGTCAACTAAAAGTTCTAAAAACAAATGGAATACATTGAAACCAACTCTCATTAGCCTCTAAGTTTCTTACTGTCAACTAACCATCTTCTTTTTAGTCCTAGATATTTAACTTCACTGTTCGGTATTGCCCAAATCCCTAGGTAATGTTGACTTTGTAATAGGGTAACTAAACAAATTTTAGTATGAGAGATAGGTGAGAGAACAGAATGGCAAATCTTGAGAAGAACACAGAATGTGATAATTGCCTTTCTGAAGGAAACATTGTCACATAGATCAGAGAGTAGATTTATTCTTGCTTAAGTGCCCGAAGCAGAACTAGGGCCAAAGGAGAAAAATTTAAAAGCAAGACGGTCAGATCAAGCCCCTAAGCTTTTCATCAATGGGAGGGGTTGACTATAAGGCCATGACATCCCCAACATAGGAGAAATTCAAATGGAAACACAAGAAGAATAATAAACTCATACATTAGAGAAATTGCATTGAATGGAAAGAGGTAGGACTATACATGACTTCCAAGATCCTTCTCAAATCTATGCCATTGTGGTTTCCAAAGAAGTATGATCAGCGGTCATCAGTCAAAATTTGATAGTGTCTTTGGTCTTTTTGTATTTTGGTTTGTTGTTTTTCTTAGAGCCTTGATTCTCTGTTCAGTTCCAAGTAGACTTTCAAGAAATAGGAAAAAAAAAAAAAAAACCTGCTGTGCAGTGACATCTTTATTAACACATACTCCAGAACACAGTCTCTTTAAGTATGATCTGTCAACATCTCTCTAATTCCTGTCTTTACATTTCTTCTCTCTCTACAACTAAAGCCATTAGCATGCTAAACCACAGTTCACTCCCTGGAACCAAACCCATCCTCAGATAGAAAATTTACAAGGAGTTTTCATCACTTGGAATCTCCACTCTAAATCAAACAAATGGATTTCTTTCAACTTTATTTTTCTCACCTTGTACACCAGTCTCAGTAGCTAGATCCCTATTCCTTTTTGCCTTGGTTTGTACTCCCAGAAACTCAGCATAAAAAATAAAATCTAACAGCATTCAGCCAGTTTATTTTATTCTATTTAAAGGATTGGAACTTTGTCTCTTTGCTGCCACTTCTCTGGAGCCTGATACATAATTGCCTTGTCTTCTATGTAAATATCCTATTGCTTCTTATTCAATCTCTACTGCTGACTACTCCTCTGGAATGGCAGTGACCACTTGTCTCCATACCATTTGTATAATGTCCTTCTCCTTTCTGGGTGCATCAATTGCAGAGAACTCTGCTCCTCTAATTTTTATGCTTACTGATGTATGCACACGGACAATCTATCTATATTCTCCAATTGAGATCTCTAGTTTAAGCTTAGAAAACACTGGCTGACATAACATGTATGACATTTACTGAATAGGTGAGTTGGGAAAAAGTAAATTATCTTCATTTCAATTTTCTCGTAAGTCTAGTAGTATAATAATATCAATTTCTACAGGTTAATCAGTTGCTCTTGACTCAACTACCAACCACTGTGATTTGTTATATATGGAATTGTGTTCCTCAAAAATACATATTGGAATGCTAACCTCTAAATTTATGGATTGTAGTCCTGGTGTGCAGGATAAGCACGAGACTACAAGGACATTTGAACTTCAAGGTCACTAGTTCAAACTCACCAGCCACTCCTCTGAAACCCTGTGCAGAGACCAACTTGACAGTACTTAAGAGCAGCAGTAACTTACGGATAAGAAACCCTGGTGGTCCAATGGTTAAGCACTTAGATGCTAAGTGAAATGTTGACAGGAGAATCTTTATACTCCCATCAAGATTACAATCTAGGATACCCTATAAGACAGTTCTAATCTGTTTTATAGCCTAATGAAGAGTTGGAATGGACTGGATAGCACACAACTGCAAAATGCTTATGGATGTAGTCTTTTCTTTGTTATATTAATGGGCTCACAACAATTTAGGGTGTATCTTAAACCTAATCACTTTTGAAATATAAAAAGACCAGATTAGGCTCAGAGAAAAATCGGGATAGAGAGATGCCATGTGAAGCTCAAGGAACCAAGGAATGTCTGAAGTAGACAAGCTGAGGCAGATTTTCTTCCAGAGCAGACAGAGAGTTTTCTATTAGAGCTGATGTCTTGAATGCAGACTTCTAGCCTCCTGAACTGTGTGAAAATGAATTTCTGTTCATTTCTCTTATAGCAGCACGAGCTAACTGGCACCATGTGTGTCAGAGTAGAACAGTGCTCCATAGGATTTTTAATAACTGATTGCAGGTAAGCAGATTGGTGGGCCTTTCCATGGTGTCTATGGGTGGGCTAGAACCACCACAGGACCTAGTTAACATCCAAGCATATAAACCATTTACACCACACAAGAACTTCATTTTTAAAGGTAGCTGGTTCAAAAGAAGTAAGACAGTGCTTTATAATTGGATAGAATTATAAACAAATGAAAAGATTTATAAAAAGAAAAGTCTGTAGAAACACAATTTAATTTTATTGATTCTTACTTTTATGACTCCAGGCCTCAACATCTTTGTTTTATGGTACAAAGCCCCTGAAGTTCAGAGGAAATGCACGCACTGTAGTGTCATATTCATAAAACATAGTTTTGTAATTAAATCATAAGCAAAGAATCCAAACTTGAAATCCAATTGGTAAAATTATCATTTTAATTCTCCTAATTAGAAACATTTTAAAATAGTTAATGAATTTCATAATACTAAAAACTGCTAAATAGTTCATTTGTTGTTGTTGTCAGGTGCCATCGAGTAGGAACCGACTCATAGCGACCCCATGCACAGCAGAACGAAACAATGTCCGATCCTGGGTGTGCTCACTTCGGCAGCACATATACTAAAATTGGAACGATACAGAGAAGATTAGCATGGCCCCTGCGCAAGGATGATACGCAAATTCTTCATTTAGTTCTTCTAATTAACACAAAAGGTTCAAAGAGAGCAACATCAGTAATCACTGTGATTAGTAATGTTTTGGGTTATAGTAAAGGAAATGGTGGTAGGGATAGTTCTGCGCCATTGAGTCAGTCCTGATTCAATATAGGGTTTCTGAGGCTGTAAATCTGTATAGGAGCAGAAAGCCTCATCTTTCTCCTGTAGATCTGCTGGTAGATTTGAACTGCTGACTTTGAGGTTAGCAGCTCAGCTCATAATTCACTGGGCTTCGGCTGTGGCACTATAGGATCAACACTGGACTACAAAATTCAGGTCAGTTGTTCAAGCCCACCAGCTGATCCTTAGACACCCTATGAATCTCTATGACTCAGAATCGACTCACCGACACTTAACACAACAATGACCAGGGCTCTTTAGTAAAGGGAATGCACCCTCCAAATCCAAATACTGGACTTCTCTGAGGTTCTGAAAATGCTACCAACATTATCATCATCTTGTATGGAGAGGCATTTCAGATAACAGTTGGTACGGTATTGTTTAATGTGGCAGAGTCATTTCCGACTCATGGAACTCTGTGTAGAGTTTCCTATGAGTGGCTGATGAGTTTGAACTGCTGACCTTACAGTGCTTATCCTACAGGGAGTGTGTGAGAGCAAATCTGTTTTGCTAATTACTCCCTGGAGACTTTAAGCAGATTTCTTATTCTCTCTAAATCTCAGTTTCCTTTATCTGTTAAGTGAGCAGAATAACAGCAGTCCACAAGGTTATTGTTATACTCAATGACAATAGGGATGTCAATTGGCAAGCTAGAGCTCTATAAATGTTTGCTGTTAGTATTGTATGAGTTTCATTGACACCTGAATAATCATTCTTATAAGCTTAAATCAGGGCATGTCTTTTCTCCTAACCTTGGGGGGGGGGGCGGAAGTATATGTGTCTTTCCAGCTAAGCTTTCAGTTGGTTTTATTTTGATCCTCTTTTCAATGCCAGCACTGGTGCCCTAAAAGGGAGCACTTGAAACACTCATAAAGCTGCCTTTATTGTTCATTGACCCAGACACAGAGGTCTCCATCACAACTCACAGGACTCCCAGGCACTTTTCCTTCATATTAGCTTTTTCCTCTTTTGAGTTCCCTTTTTGTTGCCAAAGAGTAGACTTTTTTTTTTTAGTTTAGATCATTCAAACTAAGTCTGTACTAGAGAAGGTCATGGCTCTTCTCAATGATTCTTACAGGAAGACAATTGAAAGTACAAACAAGGCTGGAGTCTTTACTTTTATTAAGCTGACACTTCTGGGAGATTTCTAAATCAACATCAAAACTTGTTCACCTTCCCGGCTTCCCTCATTCCAGAGAACAACTGATAGCGACAGCGTGCCCTCTCATGATAAGCTTCTCACTAGTTAGCAAGTGGACATCAATATTAATGCTGTCAGGTTTAGTAATCACTGTTTGCACTGCTGTTAAAGATATTTTAATATTATAATTGTGTGGCCCTTTCTCCTTTATCCAAAAACTAAATGTATTCTAGTTACAAGCTTCAGTTTCTGACATATTTGAGATTTTTTCCAATGTTAGAAAAGCCTAGCCAAAGATATAAGCCCTACATCTAGATATATTAACCCCATACTGTTACTCACCTTAAATCTTTAATTAGATCATTAAAATTACTCTGCTAAGCTGTTCCTATCTGCACTCTGTAGTTAATCTTTGTAATTTTTCTTCTTTAATACAAAGACTTCTCAGTAATCTTTTAGGTCCTATCTGATGTTAATAATATATCATTTTAAATTCATCTGTCTATCCTGATTGGATATGTAGGCACCAGTGCTAGAAACAATGAGTGAGGGAAATGCAAAGGGAGGGGAATATCAATGAGTCAATTCCCCAGAAATAAAAGGCAACATAAGAAAGTTCTATGAATTATCTAGGAAGTCCCTAGGTGACTTAAACAGATTGGCAGTTTGAACATACCCAAAGTATCTTGGAAAGATCTGACAATCTATTTCCTATAAAGCAGTTCTACTCACACATGCAGGTGACTGAGTCAGACCTGATTCAATGGTAACTAACAATGACAGCAATATTATCTTTAAAAAGGTGACTAAAAAGATATGTCTGGTACCATTTTCTTTTTATGATAGCTCAAGGACAAGGACTATGACATTTTTATGAAGTTTTTTGAAAATATATACCCTCTCCTCACTTATTGACTGTCTTTTTTATTCGATATTTGGCAGTTAGGACAATAATAAAAAATAAGCTATCTGACTATTTTTCACATTAATGACATACAGCTGACAGTAATGAGCACTGAGTTAAACAGTGAAAATGCTGGCTTTAATAGTTAGGGTTCTCTGTCAACTTGGCTGGGCCACGATGCTCAGTGGTTTGGCACCTATGTATGATATAATTTGGCAGCTATGAAATAATGTAATTTGGCAATCATGTAATAATAGTCAGCCACTATTTTGTGATCTGATGTGGTCATCCTCCACGATGCTAATTTTTTACCTAATGCGGATTTTAGCATAAAGACCTGGTATTTGGCACCTAACCATTTCTATAAATGAAGAGTAGATGTAATAGTTAGCTTCCCCAATATTTGTTCATAGCTATTTCTGTATAACAGGAGCTCTGGTAGCGTAGTCATTATGAGTTGGGCTGCTACCCTCAAGGTCAGTAGTTTGGAACTGCAGGAGAAAGCTGGGGGTTTCTGCTCTCATAAAGATTTACAGCCTCAGAAAACCTTATACAGGGTCGCTATGAGTCAGAACTGACTCCACAGCACACTATCACCACCACCATTTCTGTATATTGTCAGCAGCCTGTATTGATTACCAATAATTTATTTTAAATGAGAGACCTGTGTATTGATTCAGGTTATGTGATAAGCTGGGTTATAAGATAAAATTAACTAGATACTATCTGTTCTGCTGTGAATTTGGAAGACAGAAGACTACACATGCAATGTTTGTAGAGAGAGAACTATACCTTGTTCAATTCCTTCAAAAACTTTCCCCTGATCCACTTTACAGGTAGACATCAGTCCTGTGACATTGAGAATTTTGTAAGATAAATCTTTAGTGGGCTACAACTATCTCCCCATCATCTCACCTACTGACCCACAGCTTTCTCACATCCTTCCTCAGCCTAGCCTGTGAAGACTTACTCATTGGATGGCTTTTTTTTTTCCCCGTCCCAGATTTTTACTTTCACCTGATTATATAGGAAACACCTTCTTATTCATTGCTTCCTAGAAATTGTAGAAGAAGAGATAAGGAAACGCTGACTCATAGCTACCCTACATAGGGTTTCCAAGACTGTAAATCTTTATGGGAGCAGAAAGCCTCATCTTGTTTTCTGTGAAAAGGGAATAGTAATTGTTTCCATTTCTTGTTATCAGGTTAAATATGTTCCAAATGCACAATACTAATAGAGCACTTGACATGTAATAGCCTCTATATGTTATTATTGACAGAATCGGTATTGTTATAATTACTAATATCATTACTGATTACTATAAGGCAATAAGAAGAGAAGATTTTTATAATCAATAAAAAAAAAATTTTGTGACTGTCATGTGGAAATAGACACAATCAGGTACATGGACTGTATTTGTTGTTAGATGCTGTTAAGTTGGTTCTGCCTCATGGAGATCCTATGCACAGTGGAATGAAACACTGCCCAGTGCTGTATCATCATAATTGTTACTATGCTTGAGTCCATTCTGATGCCACTCTGACCGTTCATCTCATTGGGGTGGGGGGTGGGGGTGGGGGGGTTTCTTCCTCTTTTTCATTGACCTTACACTTTACCAAGCATAATATCCTTCTCATGGGACTGATCCCTCCTGATACTGTATGTCCAAAGTATGAGAGCGAATTCTCGCCATCTTGCCTTCTAAGGAGCATTCTGGTGTATTTCTTCCAACACAGATCTGTTTGTTCTCTGGCAGTCCATAGCACTTTCAATATTTTTCTCCAACACTCTAACTCAAATACATCAATTTTTCTATGGTCTTCCTTATTCATTGTCCAACTTTCACTTGTTTATGGGGTTACTGAAAATACCATCGCCTAGGTCAGGCACACCTTAGCCCTCAAACTGATATCTTTGCTCTGGAACACGTTAAAGCAGTCTTGTGCAGCAGATTTACCTAATGCAATGCATCATTTGATTTCCTGGCAGCTGCTTCCATGAGTGTTGCTTGTGAATCTAAGCAAAACGAAGTATTTGAATAAGCCACATCCGAAGTGTTCAATAGCCACATGGTGGTGGTGGTTATGTGCCGTGGAGTCGGTTCTGACTCATAGCCACCCTGAACAGGGTTTCTGAGGCTGTAAATCTTTATACGAACAGAAAGCCTCATCTTTCTCCCGTGGAACAGCTGGTAGTTTCGAACTGCTGACCTTGTGATTTGCAGCCCAATTTATAACCACTACACTACCAGAGCTCCTTAGCCACATGGTATCTCTGTGTTAAAAAGTTTACCTCTGTGTTAAAAAGTTCAGCTTTAGAATCTGGGCTTTTAATCCCTATATTATGGCCATATTCCATGGACTCCTGGTACAGTGCTGATAACCACAAAGTCAATGGTTCAAAACCACCAGCCAGTCCTCAGACATGCTATACAGATCACTATGAGTCAAAACAACTAGATGACAGCAGTAACAACAAATGACCACATCAATAGAACATTGACCACCCAGATAATCTTCTCTAAAGGCTACTCATACGTATTAAAAATCTTCCTTACAGATGTTTCAAAGAGAAAGTAATTATTGTGCATCTGAATTGATTTTTTTCTCTCAAATTATCAGATAAATCAATGGGCTTCCTTCTTTCTGACTAAGCTCTGGGCTGCAACCTGAATCTGAAATTCTTCAACTATGAATCAGAACCAACTCCCCAGCATACCACCACCACTACCATTTATGGAGGGACCAGTCCCTAGAAATGAACATTATATTTGATAAAGCAGAAGATAACCAAAAAGAGGAAGACCCTCAAAAAGATGAACTGACATAGCTGCTGCAACAGTGGACTCAAACATGGCAGTGACTGTGAATGAAGAAGGTGTAGGATCGGGTAGAATTTTGTTCTGTTGTACAAAGCTCTCAAAGGCATCTAACAGGAAAAAATGCACATAAAAGACATTATTTGGCTTGTATGTCCGTTTTCAGCCTATAACTGATTGGAATACATAAAATGAGGCTAGAACTTGCCCAGGGAAAAGAGGCTTCCTGTGGAGCATTTGCATTACATAAGACCATAGGTTGAATCCAGATCCCCATCCAGAATTTTCTGAGGTGGGAGATTACCACTTGAAAGGACAAGCAGACCAGCCTGGAGCTGCTAGAAGAACAGAAGATACTTCTTGAAAGAAAGACCAGCAGAAGAAATCAGAACAATAATGGCAGTCTGATTGACTACTACAAGAACAAGCAAGTTGTTCACAGGGGAGCCATCAGGGCAAGCAATCGGGTCTCCTCAGGGAAAATCCCCTTCTAAAACTGAGACTCAACAGGAAGACATGAGCAGGCATATGGTCTTGCTGGTGACCATGTTGATCTACTGATAAGGGCAAATGGGGGAAAAGCAGCAATGAAGTTGTGACTTAAATCCGACTACACCCAACAAACTCCTGTCCACCTGGATTGAGACCTGGTTGGCCAGCAGTATGGGGAGACCTGGGGACTCCTAGACCCAGGGAAAGGGACACAGCTACAGAGGACTAGAGTGGAGAGTGAAGCTTCCAGCTGATATGAAGGGGAGATGCACAAGAATACCCATACTTGCAGATAACACCCATTTGACCTGGCTTCAATGGCTGGATGATCAGAACTCAACTAGAGGAAGAAAGAAGAAGAAAAAAAGAGTAATCTGCTACAATTTGATGAACTTGACCTATACCTATAGATGTAGTAGCTCAAAAGAGAGAACAAATCTTTACAATAAGGATGACTCCCACCCCCTCAGTACACGGGGTTGTCAGGAATGGGCAAATTTAAACATTGGCTACCCAAAATGGGGGGACTACAAAGGCATGAAGTGAATGGCTTTCAAGAGGGAGCCTAGTTTCAGAGCACATGGGGGAAGGTAGAATCTCCACTGAGTGGTTTTCAATCTGTATGGACCGAGCTGGTGAAGGGAGATGGGGATAAGAATCTTGTAGTTCAATAGTGAATATTTACTATCAGGACTGATTGTGAGTGCTGCAAATGTAAAGGTAGAGGTTTTGTAACAAAAGGAGGGGAGTGGCTGATCTTGCAGTCCAGGAGCAGAGGACACTGGGACCATTAAGACAGAAGAGCAGTGTGCAGGACCCTATCCAGAGAAGCAGTGACAGCAGAGATAGAGGCAGAGATGATGACATGGAAAGATGAAGCAGCTGGGGACGCTGGACTCATGGAGGGAGAGGGGTTGTGTGCTTATGGCCAGCGGGGGGTGGGGGGCTGGGTGGGGCTTGAAGGATGTGCTCTTTGGTCGTTTAAATGGTTGTATATTCCTGAGTGCTTCAGTGTACATCCAAAAAAAAAACAGGGAATGGAAGCAAATGCTGTTGAATGATGATGCCTGGAGGGAATTGTAATCATTGCAATTAAATGAAATACAATAGGGTGAATGTAAAGCTGATGTTCTCCCATGTAAACTATCATTCAATTCACAATAAAAACTTTAAAAAAAAATTATTTTGTTAAACACAGGTAAGATAGCCAATGATCCTTGAAAGCCCTTTAAATTTCTATCAAATAATTTTATTTTATTATTTATATAATTCTTCTTTGAATTAATTTCCCAAATAGTACAATCAAAAGAATATAAAAATGACAAATTAGAAAGCATTCAGAAAAAAATTATACCACAAATTGAGCCCTGGTGTGGGGCAGTAGGACTGCTAACTGCAAGATTGGTAGTTCAAACCCTCCAACCGCTCTTGGAAATCCTATACAGAGTAGGTATGTGTCAGAATCAACTCAACAGTATTAAAAAACAATAACAACAGAACAGAAACTAAGATGATTTAGAACCACAAGGTTGCCGGTTCAAACTCACCAGTCATTCCTTAGAAACCCTTTACGGGATCGCTATGAGTTGGAACCAACTCGATGGCATTTAACAACAAACTACAACTGTTGATGAGCACTAAATTTATATTAGAGTCCTGGAAGTCAAATAAAAATTATTATATAGTTTAGATGTTCTGATAACAGAAAACAGAGAAATGAACCTAGCAATTAAGGTTTTATTCCAATGGACCATTCTTTTTTAACTTTGCCAAGAGAATGTTCTTCATACAGTCATTTCTTACATCCATCAACTATAGAAATTATAGCTTTACATAAATGTATCTTCATAGAACTGAACTAACACTATTCAAGTACTATTCTTTCTGATAATCCAACCCAACCAAAACTCAAATTATATATTAGCATGTTTCTTAGATGCCTTTTCCCTATATCCGATCACTCAGCAAACTATTTGCCAATTTAAGCTATATTGAAATGTTGACAAATGTTTTGTTTGTATGGGTTTTCTGATGATCCCCTAAAAAGTTTTTATTCTATCTATGGGTTAAAGAAAATTCCAAAGTATTAGTAAAAAAAACCATTGCTTTGCTCTCCATTTTGATTAATAGTGACTCTGTGCAACAAGGTAAACTGTCCCAGAGTTTTCTAGGCTGTGATCTTTACAGAATCAGATTGCAGTATCTTTCTTCTAGAGATCAGCTGGCAGGTTCAAACTATTAACCTTTTGGTTAGCATTTCAGCACTTAACCCCTGCATCACCAGGACTCCTTAACTGTTGCTGTTGCTACTAAGTGTTGTAGAATTGATTCTGACCTACAGAGGTCATGCACAGGGTTTTCAAGTCTATAGATCTTTTGGAGGAGCAGAAAGCCTCATCTTTCTCCAGTTGAACAGCGGGTGGGTTTGAACTGCTGATTTATGATTCGCAGTCCAGTGCTTATCCCATCATACAGAGTCATGACACTCCCTCCTTGATTGTTATTAGGTCCTACATATTTATATTTGTTTGAAAAGCAGCATTCTTCAATACAAAATTAGAGGCCTCATTATATCTTCACCTAGAAGGGCCACAGCAAAATGATACTTATAGTTATATCTATTAGGTGCAATTTTCCTTCTGAAAGATGGATTTTAAATGTACCCAGAAGCTTAAACAAGAAAATGAAATGTGGGCCAAAAAAAGCCAGGGGAATTTTATCTGTAAAAAGAAATTTAAAATGATGTTATGAATTGGTTACCATAAAATAACCAGACTGCCTCCTGAATATTGATCTGCGTGAAATTAGAGCCTTTTAGACTCACCAAGATGTCAAATATAAATTACATTCCAAGCAGTTGATCAGCTGAATGAGATTATTTAATTCCATTGTTACAGATCAGCTTCTCCAGGAAATAAACTCTGAATCTGAGACAAGCATATTGGAGTTTGGGGAGGTTTATCAGGGGGCTGGTCTTGGCAACACCTGTGTTGAAGGAAGAATAGAAGAGCAGGATTTGGAAGAGGAAGTACTTAGAGTTCATGTGGTGGAGCAGTGACAAAGGCCTCAGCCAACCCCAATAAAATCTCTGGAGTTGGGATGGCTCTACTGCTTCCTGAGTTGAAGAAAGAGAGCCAGGCTGTTCTATCCTGCACCAGCAAGTCAATGGATGCAGGCTGTCCTAGGAAGGGGCCTGCATTTTTCAGCCTAGGTAACCTGCAATGAAAGACTCAACTGAATCCTAGACTGCCAGTGCTCCCAGAGTTTGATGTGAGGAGTGTCTTTCTGGGCAATATACCATACAATCCACAACAACTCCTGTTTATACAATGACCAATATGTGTGCCAAGCTCAGTATTTCCTGAAAAAGTACGAGCCACCCCACCACCACTCCCAAAAATAATATGAGTGACGTTTACATTTTAATTGATGTTGTTGTAGTTGTTAAGTGCCATTAAGTCGATTCTAACCCTTAACAACCATGTATAGGGTTTCGAAGGAGCAGCTGGTGAGCTTGAACCACAAACCTTGCAGTTCAAATGACTTTGCAGTCTGACGCATTAGCCCACAGTGCCACACCAGGAGTACAATTAAATTGGCAGATAAGATGCATCCACTGTTTTTTGTATCTGGGTAAAAGCTAATTGCTGAAATAAGACATACAAAAGACAAGTAGACAATAAACAGTAAATACCTAATTAATGGTATAGGAGGAAATTCTTCAGAACAAGAATAAATTGCCAAATTCTAAGTAAATTGAAAGTTTACAAAGGAGGCTCTTTAAGCAAAAAGAACAATAAGAGTGCCCTACAAAAAAATGAGTGTTTGAAAGACATACATAGACCGACTGAGTTGGAGAGGAAGGTCCCTGTAGCAAGTTACAGGAGGTACAACTAGAAACATAAATAGGAGGCAGACTGCATTGGAACTTGAATATAATTTTGAGCTAGTGTTTTAGGGAGGTAGTGTGATATGTGCATAGTAGTAATTTGGGAAGATCAATTTAGCAGGCTAAGTCAAAATATTATCTTTAATTCCTCTGGGATCCTGCATCTTTTGCTAAATAGTGCTGATCTAATTATTTTTGCCCTATATCTTCATAGAATCTTTCGAACTTTATAAATAATTGGGTCTTCAATACATGGGAAACATCTTGGAACATGGTTTTGCTTCAAAATATCATACATAAATAATAATCAGGAAAGAAAATGCTACTAATTACCATTTACTGTTGAGAAGGACAAGCTAATAGACTTTGTGTAAAATGATTGGTCTTATGTGATTCAGCATTTATATGATGCTTCTAAAGTTGTGCTGTGGATTGAGACGCTGGACTGCAAGGTTGGTTTGAACTGCAAGCTTGACAGTTTAAGCTCACCAACTGCTTCTTAGAAACTATACAGGGTTGCTATGAGTTGGAGGCACTTAACAATAAACAACAATGAAAGTTACATTAATATAACAAAATACAACCAAAAAATCATAAGGAAGTCATGTCAAGTCAATAATCAATTAATTATGGGAGTTCTGTTAAATGAGCTGGACTGCAAAGTCCGTTTGAACTGCAAGGTCAATGGTTCAAACTCACTGGCTGCTGCTAGGAAACCCTATACAGGGTCGCTATAAGTCAGAATTGACTCGATGACACTTAACAACAGCAGCAATATGGGACCTGGAGCACACTGCTATAATATAAACACTAGACTGTGAACCACAAGGCCGGTGGTTGGAACCCGCCAGTTGCTCCATGGGAAAAAGATGTGGCTTATTCAGGGTTGCTATAGGTCATAACTGACTTGATGGCACTCAGCAACAGCAATATAGGGCCTAAAGTATGAAAGAGAACAATTGTCTGCCTGGATAGTGATAAGAATGTATAACTGAATGAAGCTGTGCTGCTTGTAGAAGTTTAACTGCTCTCTTTTCATTTTAAACAATGAAAACACACACTGTAGCTATCAAGAGAGATGTTTAGCTTCAGATGCTACAAACTCACATTCTCTTCATTTTATAACAGAGGTCTGTGGTTTGTGTGTTTATCATTGTTTTCTTCAGACTCAGATTAGCCCTAAAGAAGGCTGGCAAGTCTACAGTTCAGCACAGGATCCCGATGGAAGATGCATTTGCACTGTGGTTGCTCCAGAACAAAACCTTTGTTCCCGGGATGCCAAAAGCAGGCAGCTTCGTCAACTTCTGGAAAAGGTAGGTGTTCTTGAAGTCGATGTGCATATTTCAATTAACATTTACCATTCTTCAGTGAAAATTCTGTAAAGAAATGAGTTCCGCTGTTTTTTGTTTCCTTCTCAAACTTGTTTATGTCCCTTCAAAATGGGTATGTTAAGCTTCCTGCTATATTTTTCTATTTATGTGATTGTTTATTATTCTCAAGTTTTCCTTTTAAAACTGGCTCTATGGCATGCATCTTTATATTAATTAATCATAGACAAAATTAAACAAAGAAAAGTAGTCTTATCCTCATGCCTGAAATTCTCAACTCATAAACTCCTGCTTGGCTTCTTGAGCTCATAGTTTTGGATCCTCATCACAGCCTTGCAAGGAAGTTAAAATAATGGCATGCAATATGAAAACTATCTGGACAGATAATGAATAATTCTCAGTATTTATCATCATTCTCTAAGTCATTTCTTTGAACATTAAGCTCTTCAATTTCATTCAATAGCATTCTCTCTGTATAATTTACTTAAGCCAGATCCATAACAATCAAAAACAGAATGCCCTTGA
The DNA here is from genome assembly GCF_000296735.1 of Chrysochloris asiatica. NCBI lineage: Eukaryota > Metazoa > Chordata > Mammalia > Afrosoricida > Chrysochloridae > Chrysochloris > Chrysochloris asiatica. Next base: position 4,851,488 of record NW_006408520.1, read on the forward strand.
TTTATTATTTTTTTTTTCAGATAAAAGTCAGCTCATGAAAGATTATTTATGTTAGTTTGGTGTAAAAAAAAAAAAAAATCTAGTGAATGGTTCTTTCAATTATCCCCATTCAGACCTTCACTGTGCGGGGCTTTGAATATATTAAGACAGTTGTGCTGGCCAGATTGATGGAGGGATGACAGCATGTTTGAATTTTATCAGGGATAATAAGGTAAATTAGGTAGTATGTGTTTTTAGAAGACATCATGTTCAACAATTCACTCTGTGCAATGTCATTTCTGTGATCATCTACACAATTATGGCATTGAATAGGAACTTTTATGGGGAAATTAAGAGAAGCAATTAAAATAATTAATACAGATACTCCTCATTTACACAATTTCAAGTCTAGCCATAGCAACTTCCTTTCATTACTATATGATGAAAGTAAGTTGCCTCTGTGTACATTATTTGGAAGTCTAGTGATGTTCTAAGATTTTAAGAGGGTTTTATTTAATGTTTTAATACAATGATTTATCAGTTTATACTCCCCCTCTTCTGAGTTATCACCACCTATTGGCTCTCTCTTCTTAAGCCTCTTTTGATGCTGAGACCCTTTTCTCCTGTCTTCTTCAATATCTGTCTTCACAACACTAGCATATGTCCTTTTTATTAAAATGTAATGACTCTAGCTAATGTGCTGTTAGTAATCAAATAATTTTGCTTATTCCTGAGTGTTGTCTTCCAATCTTGATTTTATTTCTACGAGAAAAAAAAAATGATTATGGACTTTGTTTATTCACTAGGGAAGTTAATTATGTTGGTAATAATATTTAATCCTTTAACATCAATTTTGCCTTTTTATTAAATTTTATTTCTCCTCAGATTAATGATTTTCTATTGTACTCTCATATTCCGTGAAAAAAATTCTATTTTCAATCCAAATGTGATAAAAAGTGTTTTCTTAGAGATTGCGACCTTATTTGTGTTACTATTTTTCAGTATCACAAAACATGCACACACACACATACACACAGACAATTCTTCAAAACTTAATTGAAAAAATTAAGATGAATTACAAATTTGGGGAAATGAATACCAACCTCTACAGGTACAAAGTGAAATATATTCCAGTGTATTTCAGCACTCTTATAAAACAAGTAGTTAAATGAAGGCTGAATAAGGCAAAAAAGTACAATCAGAAAGTTGGTTGAAAGCAATCATGGAAATTACCATGATATCACATGCAATGTGTAATGTGTCTGAAGAATTTGCAGTTAGTCTACTAAAACATATCTTTAAAAATCCATTAGTAAATGCAAAGACAATAAATAAATAAATAAAATGTATTAACTATATCAGTGTCACCACAAATTAGATTTACAAAATTTACTAGTAGGTAGCATTATGTCAACAGGGGAACAGTAAATTGTGTGGACCTCTTTACAGTGCCTAAAAGGAAGTAATTAGCATTGATTTACTGCAGTGACTCAAAGGAAAAAACATCTGAAGCAAGCATTCTTTATTCAGATTAAGTCAGTTCCTTGCTTATCTCTGTTGTTATTAAGTTCCGACTCATAACGGCCCTTTATAGTATTTCCAAGGAGTGGCTGGTGGATTTGAACTTCTGACTTTTCAGTTAGAAGTCCAGTGTTAAGAATATATTGCCACACCAATACTCTCTGACCTCTGTGTTGTTGTTAAGTGCCATTGAGTCAGTTCCAACTCATAGGGACACTGTATAGGATTTCTAAGAAGCAGCTGGTGGGTTTTAACAGCTGACCTTGTGGTTCACAGTCCAGTGTTGATCCTACACTACAGTTTCACACACATTCAAGATACTAGATGGCAAACATCCCCTGGTAGTGCAAATGATCCATATGTTGGGCTGCTAACTGAAAGGTTCACCATTCAAGTTCATTCAGTGGTGCCTTGGAAGAACAGCTTAGTGACCTAAATCTGAAAAATCAACCATCAAAAACCTGTGGAGTTCTACTCTGACACACACGGGACCATCATGAGTCAGAATCAACTCATAGCATCTGGTTAGTTGGCAAACAGGGATATGACCTTTATGCAGCTGATTCACTGTTAACCAAAGAATTAATTTAATCATAGAATTCAAAATTCTGCTTCGTGATGACTCCATGAGTTATAGAGTAGAACTTCTCCACAGAATTTTCTTGTCTGTAATGTTTATGAAAGGCACTGTTGAATAGATTCAAATGGTCACCCTTTAGGCTAGTAGTTGAGCAAAACCTACTTGTGTTACCTAGAGACCTTAGTAAAGGAATCCTGGTGTGGCACTATGGGTTAATGCACTGGACTGAAAAGTTGTTTGAACCTCCAGGTTGGTGGTTCAGGCTCACCAGCTGCTCCTCAGAAATCCTGTAAAGGGTCACTATGGGTCAGAACCAGCTCAACGGCATTCAACAACAACAAATTTATAAAACTATTATTAATACTTGTGGTTGTTTAGTGACATCGAATGTATGTAGACTCATAGTAACCTGTACAGGGTTTCAGAGGAGTGTCTGGTGGATTTGGACCACTCACCGTGCAGTTCAAACCAACATGTGGTCCAATGCTTATCCATACCAGGACTCTATTATTAATACTACAGTCGTATTATAAAGGAATACTATTACTAAAACAATAACTTGCATGTATCATAATCTTACCCTCTCCATTCACTCAGAACAGAGTAAGTTCTCATTCTAAGTTGATAGAAAAAGAAATTGGTGTGATTTGAGGTTAAAATAATTCCCAATGTCACTTGTCAGTAATTTCTGGTTCAATCTGATTTCAATCGCCACATTTTCAACATTATGGCAGTGGGACCCAAACTCAGTTAAAGGACACATTGATATGCATTTTACCTAATGTTTATGTTAATGTGTATTAGAATAATGCAAATGGTTTCATGATATTTTGGGTCCTAATATATCGAAACTAGAATTGTTCACCTTAAATTATTAGCTATGCAATTTCTTTTTATACTTGAATATGTTCTGCACTATCTAGGTTGGTATTTCCTAAAGTGGTTTTTAAAATAGGATTCTGGCAACATTCTCACCAATAAAATAAGTTTGAGAAACATTACATGGTATTCCACTCTTGGAGATTTCCAACATGCAATTTAATATTAAAGGTCCTGAGAAGCTTACAGTTTAAAAAAATCTTTATTTTTGTTAAACCCAAACATATTGGACCATGAAACTTGCTTCCTAAATAGCCTTCACACCAATTATGAATGAGAATGAAAATCTGAGCTCTACTTGAATGTAATTTGTTTTTACTTGAGTGTAAGTTTAATTTGAGTCTGACTTTAGAAAGCCTTCATTTTATTTAGGCATAGGACAAGATTAAATATATAAAGATCAAATAAATTTTCAGTGAAAGAGGACAATAGATTTGTCAAACTGGGCAAAGAGTGTCTAAGTACAAGGACACTTATGGAAAACAGAAACTGAGAACACCATTAGCCTAAACAAACTATAAGTGGAACCAAAGTAGACAGTTCTGATTACAAATATTTGTATAGTTATCCAAGCTTGTGTATCATCAGGACATGTAAGAATAAAACTGATGCTCTGTGAGTCTCCATGCCTAGTGGGGAAACAAACAATTCTAGGCATACTCATCAAGAAGAGCAAAAGGCAGCCCAGAGCCAAATTCTTTCCAATTAGACAGACTTACCTCCAGCCATTTCCTGAAATGTAGCTCTTACATAGGATTCTGCAATATAGAAAGTCCTTTCTGTATATTTTCCCATGACACAAATAAAATTGAAAATTATCTTGGTAGGGTAACTCAGATGCAAACTTTTTAAAAAGAGAGAAAGATATAGAAAGAGTCTGTATGATTTTCACCCAGAGTATCTTGCCTTTCATTTTTGAATTGCCTAGACAATGTGTGCATGGTAAGGCCTAGGAGCATGTTGGCCATACTGATTATAAGTGTCTTCAAAGACAAATGTCCGTATTGAAATGTGTAGATTGTTTGAAAATAAATGGCTTTTCTTTATTGATGCTTATCCATAAATGAAGTTTTAAATTATTTTGAAAGCATTGTATCTATCCAATATGTAGTTACCGATCTTTCAATGTTGTCTCAGTAATGTACTATACTAAAATTTTTAAATATTTTAAGTTTTCTGAAAGTAAGAATGATAAAAAATTTAAAAATAATAGTTATTTGATAGGGGAACTCTCCTAAAAATATTAAAATTCCAATTACTCATTTCTGTGATTAGATACCAAGGATCATTTTATTCAATAGATACTTATTGAGCACCTACTATTTGTTTGTTTCTGTGCAAGGTCTTGGAAACAAAAGGTGATTAAAACACAGCTCTAACCTCATGGACTCACAGGGGGATAGCTACTTCCTTACTCCCACCAAACACACACATCATACAATTCGTTTTAATACAAACCAGAATGAGTGTGATAGGTCCTGAAAAGACAGAATCATTTACAGCAAGATTGTATTTCAAGACAGTAGAGGTAAATGATATAGGAAAATATGACCTTGTCAGACAAAAGAAGTAGAGGAACTGAGGCAGACCAATTCAGAATTCACTGCCTTTTTTGAATGTATCAGTTCTATTAAAGCCTTCTAAGCTTTGTGACTTTATTTTATGATAAAATTTGTTACTGAATAAATCATTCTTTCCTTATTTGTAATTCATATTTTTTCAGTTAGTATAACTTTTTACTGATTGCATAAACAGTATATCTTCATTACAAAGTAATGTGAATAATACTTAAGATATATGAAACAAAATAAAACAACTGAAATATCACCATCATTTGTGGCCATGCTTTGATGTATGCATATATTTATGCAGATAAAACATATGATTTTGTGCATATGCATTTACATATAATATATTTACTAGGGACCCCTTTCTGTAATGATTACATTCTTCACACAGTTCACTCCCCATCCTGAAAACCATTATGTTTTTTTTATATGTATTAATATGTATTCTTAATATGTATCCTTGTAATCTTCTCACACTCTCCCCATAAGTTTTACTTATATACACCATTTTATTGTATGCATATACACATGTATTCAAAGGTTTGTGTTAATATTTAACTTATAATAAAAAGATCGAATGATATGAAGTCTTTTAATTTTACTTTTGTCACTTAACTATAGATGATGGAAATTCCTCTATTGTAAATATGTGGTTCTCCTGACTTTAATAGGCATAGAAATTAGTAGGGAATTTTATAAAATGCAGATTCTGATTCAAGGCTTCTGGGGCAAGGCTCAAATTCTGCATTTCTGATATGCTCTCAAGTTGAAGCCAAGTTGCTCTGTAGACAGAAATTTTGACCATCTTAGTATAGAGCTCTAGTAGTTTAGTGGTTACAAATCAGGCTGCTAACCTCAGGGACAGCAGTTCGAAACTACCAGCTGTTCCATGGGAGAAAGATGAGGCTTTCTGCTCCTGTAAAGATTTATAGCCTTGGAAACCCTGTACAGGGACACTATGAGTCAGAACCAACTCCACGGCACATAACCACCAGTATAGAGCTCTATTTTATTATTTATTGACAGTTTATTGACATCTCATTTTCATTTCATTCAGTACTCCTCTACTCTTTGCTTAGTTTCCAGAATTTTTCTGCCACAAAAATTAGATACTCTTCCTTTCTTCTCATTTCTACATATTATATAGCTCAACTATGAGCATTTATTTCTTCTTAAGATCACCAGACTCAATGGATCTGAGATGGTGCCATCAGCTTAAGTTGTATTTAATGCCCTTTTAACCACTTATCTGATAGAGTTGCCATTTTTCAGGTCCCAAACGGTATGATCTTTGAATTAGGAGGTGTCCCAGCACTGCCACCACTCATCTTGGTTAATTCTGTCTCATGCCAGAGAGTACTTTAGACCCATTTTGAAGAAACTGCCCTGGAATGAGTGTGTCTGGGTCTGTTGGACACCACTATCATCTACAATTGCAAAGCATCCCACTTCTTTAAGAAGTCAGAGTTAGTAATAAATAAACAACTTATTTTGACAACAACCTTGTGCTTTACAAGCTTATAACATCTGATTTTTATAAATAATATTTTAACATTTTATTTTTTCTGATGTATTGAATCCTTTTTTGTATTCAATCACTGCCAATACTACAAAACCCTTCTGATTATTTTCTATCTGGTATAATTTTCTGTGGCTGAATTTTCTGAATGCTTCTCATGAAGAATTGTCCTGAAGATGTGTAGTTCTGATAGGTGGCTATGGGTTTGCCATTTCTAGTCCTTTACATTACTGTCATTTTACCCCTTCAATAGCAATTACATATAACAGTAAATTGGTAATAATGTACAGCCAATGTTCTTATTTAACAGGTTCAGAACATGTCCCAGTCTATTGAAGTCTTAAACCTGAGAACTCAGAGAGACTTCCAATATGTTTTAAAAATGGAAACCCAAATGAAAGGGCTGAAGGCCAAGTTTCGGCAGATTGAAGATGATCGGAAGACACTAATGACGAAGCATTTTCAAGTAGGTTTGACTTATGCAATCTTGTTCATTCAAATAAGATACTGAGTGTGGTGGACAACCAGCATGGCACTCAACTAGAAATAACTGCATGTTGGCCTGTACATGCAAAGTTAAAGACTCACTGATAATATCAATAATCTACCCATTGAAACTAACCATTAGCTGGTAGGATTGCATAGATGACTTGCTATAAAAAGATCCCCATCCTCCAAGATTGATGTGAAATTTTTGGAGAGATGTGTAGGTACTTCAGTGTTTGTGACAAAGGGGAAACTCCAAGGAAAATTAATAGTTCAATTATCCAAGTTTTTCTGATGATTTTATGCCTCGGTAATATGAGGAGATACAAGATACAAACTATTAAAAGATTCAGTAATACCACTAATATCATCATGTAAAAAGAGGATTGTTTCATAATTTCATACAAATAAAGTCCTTTTCTAAATTTAGATTTTAGGTAGTTTGTTAGTAATGAATACTGCTTTCAAGTTTGCTATGTAGACTTTCATTGTCCAGACCTAAAAAAAAAAATATTCTGATGTTGTCATTTGAAACTTTATTAAAAAGAAAGACTCTGCCTTACAAAGACATAGAACTCTGTAGTATATAAAGCACACTGTGGTAGTCCACCTAACGACCTCTGCTTTCTCTGCCAGTTAGGGATGCATTTCACAGCTGTTAGTGACGGAAGAGGCCTGAATTCCAGAACTTGTTCATGGATCACAGTGCCTTTTACAAACAGTGGTTAAGAGAAACTAGTCTGTGACATGCAAAAGAGTCTCTGCAGACAACATTTAAAAAAATATAATGTTATAAAAATATTGAGAACAAAACATTCTCCAGCTTAACATTTTTTAGTGTTTGCTATGGTTGTTATAAACTGTCTTTGAATAGGTTCTGACCTATATCAACTCTGTGTAGCTTTCTGAGGAGCTGAGGGTGAGTTTTAACTTCTGGCCTTGTGGTTAGCATTCCAGCGCTTATCCTACAGCTTCGCAACCTAGTCTTTATGTTGTGCAATTTTCACCAATATCCATTGCCAAATTTTTCATTCCTGTAGACTGAAACTATATGCTACCTAAACAATTTCCCCACTTCATTGTCGTGAGGCTGTGCCTTTTTCTAGTGGCATTTAGGAGCCTGAGCAGAGAAATGTAGAAGAGAATCATGCACTGAACTAGTCAAGAATTTTTATCAAATGGACACAACAAATGCAAATAGGGCAAGAAAATTTAGAGTACTGACAAGAAAGGGCATTGGATAATGAAGTGTAAATTGAAGTGGGAAGTAAGCATTTGGGAGGTTCAGAAATTAGATAAATTAGAGCAAGGCTTAGATGATACAATAGATTCAAAGATTAATAAAAATGAGAGAATGAGTGAACTAGACAGATAGACATTTTAGGAAGATATGGTACAGAGAAGATCATTAGGCTGAGAAACAAATAAATTTTAATCCGTGTGGACTGAGCACTATGCGCAAGGCAGTATTAGACCTCCTGCGGAACTATAATCTCTCTTCACTTAAAGACAACTAGCAAATGGACATAGGCACTTGATAATAAATAGAGGCATAAACATTACCTAAGATTGCAAAAAAAAAAAGTCCCTAGATGGTTCAGACAGTTAACACAATTGGCTGCTAATTGAAAAGTTGGTGGTTTGAGTTCACCCAGAAATGCTTTAGAAGAACGGCCTGGTGACATATTTCCCTCCAAATCAGTAACTGAAAACCACGTGGAGCCCAGTGATACTCTGACACACATGCGATCTTCTTGAATCAGAATTGACTCCATGGAAACTGATTTGCTGGTTTGAAAGCTTGAAAAGAAGAATTAATTTTGTTTAGACAACAGGGAAAGAGTTACAAGATTTAGTAATGTTCAAGAAAGCAGTTTGGTAGTACTGCCAAAAACAAAAACAAAAAAACAAAAACAAAACCACACCATTATATTATAAATCATTTCAGGAAAAAAAAATGGGTTTAAATGTCAATTCTCTTAATTAATGTTTAGGACAGAGACTGTGGAGCAATAAAATGTGATGCTGAGGACATTAGTGAAGTAGGATATGGTAGCTAAGACTTTGTGTACATGGGAAGCATTCCCAGAAAGGATGAGACACAGGAGACGTGGAGGGGAATAGCTCGGAGTATCTGGGCAGCAACTTGCAAACCATTTATGGCCAACTGGTCAGTACAGTGAGAACTCTGTGAAGCACAAAGAAGCTTAATAGAACATATACATCTATGAAAAATCTTGGATGAAGCCAGATAACAAAGAAACAAAAGAGGTACAACTGAGTAAAACCCTAGAAATAATTTGCCTATTCTGTAATTTTCCCTAACAGGCTACCAATATAAAAGCTCATTTTCAGGTATAATCATATGAAATAATGATTTGTATTTTCTTAGTATGTGAGATAAAAAGATATTTTGAAGTTACATTTCAAAATCCAAATAACAACAGTAGCTATTATTGTTCATATTTATATATATGTGAGTCCAGTTCTAAGCATTTAAAATACATTAAGCAGACTGATATACAATGAGGTTGAGTAATTACCTAGGATTACATACAAAATAACATGAATCAGAACCACAGCCAAGATGGTCACCCAGAAATTTAGACTCCAGAGATAATCTTCTTAACAGCAGTATTGCATTGTCTTTCCATGTAGACTTTAACTCTTTGAATTAAATCCATATATATTCATGATACAACTTAAGGAATAAATAAATTTAACAAATATGTATTGAACACCTAGTTATTATACATACTCCTTAGGTCCCACCTTGAATCATATTTTGTGCTATGTACTCAAGGATCATATTTGAGAAGAAATGGAACATTAAAAAGTAAAGTTATTGTTCTAAATACTTTTATAGCAAAAGAAAACCTTCATCTGGTACACAAGTATCAAGTTATTAAAACCACCAAACAGGTTTTGTCTTCTACACTCTTTCAGATGGAAAGCTTTGTTAGCTATCACACTAGAGTCTGCCATTCTTATATAAAGAGATCAATGTGCAAAATACTATAGCTACAGCCTTTGAGTAAGAGTAACAAACTAGAAAGTGAAATTCTAGAGGGAATTAGCAAGCACAGATCTGTGTTATCCTACTTATCCTACATCAACCTTTTAAGTACTTGATATGATCATTGGCTAATTCCCTCTAGAATTTCACTTTCTAGTTTGTTACTCTTACTCAAAGGCTGTAGCTATAGATATGATCATTGATTAAGGAGCTCTGGTAGCGTAGTGGTTACGAAT
>NW_006408520.1:4861371-4866678 GCF_000296735.1 Chrysochloris asiatica
CCTCGGAAACCCTGTACAGGGTCGCTATGGGTCGGACCCGACTCGATGGCACTTAACAACAACTTAACAATGATCATTGATTAGAATTTCCACTGCTCTTAGACAAGTTTCCAGAGTTTTAAGATTGTCAACTATCAAATTGCAAAATTTTTAAAACATCAAAAATGATTCAGTAAAAAAAGCCACCAAATTCTGATATTCAGTTCCTCTTTTTTCAATATGGCCAAATTAACTACACAAAAAGCAGTTGTCATTGAAGTTGTAAATAACTTCATTTTGCTCAGGTCAACGATTAGCACTCATGGAAACAGCAGTACAGAAAATAAATGACATATTGCATTAGGTAAATCTACTGCACAAGACCTCTTTGAAGTGTTGAAGAGCAAAGAAGTCAGTTTGTGGACTAAGGTGCGCCTGACCCAAGCCTTGGTTATTTTTAATAATCTCATATGCATGTGAAAGTTGGACAGTGAATATGGAAGTCCATAGGAGAATTGATGCATTTGAGTTATGGTGTTGAAAGAGAATATTAAAAGTACCATGGACTGCCAAAAGAACAACCATTCTGTGTTGGAAAATGTATAGCCAGAATGCTCCTTGGAAGCCAAGATGGCCAGACTTTGTCTATCATACTTTGGACATATCATCAGGGATCAGTCCCTGAAGAAGGATATCATGTGAAGTAAAGTGGAGCATCAGAGAAATACAAAAAGACCCCCCAATGAGATGGATTGTCACCGTGGCAAACAGCAACAGGTTCAAACATAGCAATGATTGTGATGTTGGTTTAGGAGCAAGCAGTGTTTTGCTCTGTTGTGTCACTATGAGTCCGTAGTGATGGCACCTTACAATAAGAACAAAAACCACAACAAAAAATTCATTTTGCTTGGATTTGTAATAAACACTCATGGAAACAGCAATCAAGAAATCAAAGGATGTGTTTGAACCAAATGATACTTTTGATGACTAACTCATGCCTGACCCAAGCCATCATGTCATCTATATGTGAAACTTGGGCAATGAATAAGGAAGATGGCAGTAGAATCAATGTATTTGAATTATGGTGCTAGTGAAGAATATTTAACTTACCATTTACAGCCAGAAGAACAAAAATTTATCTGAGGAAGACCCCAACAAGATGGATTGACACAGTAACAGCAACAATGGGCTCAAATGTAACACAATTGTAAGGATGGCACAGGATCCGTCAGTGTTTTTATTCTTTTGTGTGTAAGTTCACTATGAGTTGAATCTAACCTGATGACACCTAACAACAACAAAAGATTCTGACTTATGCAAATCCTGTGTGTTTCAGAGTAGAATTGCACGGCATAGGGTTTTCAATGACTGTGATCTTTACAAAGCAGATTGCCAAGCTTTCCTTTCAAGGTGTCTCTGGGTAGAAAAATAAACAGCCAGATTTGTAATTAAGTGCTTAACCAATTCTTCCACCTAGAGCATCCAATACATCCATAATAGAAAGTTAAAGGTTTCATTGTTATAATATGTAACAAATATTATCAGTAGAACCATTCTCAGTATAATCTAATGATATAAATGTTTCTTCATGTAGGGATGCCACAAGATGCACATGCAAAAAGTTTATTTAAAAGCAAGCCACCAAAATGAGTAAAGTTCTGCAATTTTGTCTCTTGACCAGGATAATTATGAATATTTCTCATTATTAAGACTCTTTTCACTCTTCTACCCACCAAGTGCAGTCATAGAATCCTGAACACGTAAAGTAAATGGGAAATTTCCCACAAGAAACATAGTTCATAAATCAAGGCAGCAATGGGAGCTCTTGGTATTTTAATGTATTTATAGTAATAACATTTTCTAAATATAATTTTAAAATGTGATTTTCAGCCCCTTAAATTAGTTAGTGTACAACATAGTTTCTGACTGCATCCATGGATTATCTTCAAATGATCCTAATAGTGACAATTCATTTTACTGATTATATCATCTACAACATCTGTTTTATGTGTTGGAGAAGAATATTAGAAGTACCATGGACTGCCAGAAAAAAAAAAAAAAAAAAAAAAATCTGTGTTAGAAGAAGTACAGCCAGAATGCTCCTTAAAGACCTGAATAGCAAGATTTCGTCTCTCATACTTCAGACATATTATCAGGAGGGACTAGTCCTTGGGGAGGACGTCATGCTTGGTAAAGTAGAGGGTCAGTGAAAAAGAAGAAGACCCCAATGAGATGGATTAACACAATGGCAGCAGCAATTAGCTCAAGCTTAACAATGATTGTAAGGATGGTGCAGGACCAGGCGTGTTTCGTTCAGTTGTGCATGAGTCAGAACTGACTCCGTGGCACCTAACAAGAGCATCAACAACAAACTTGCAATTAAACTTATGAATATGTTCAATGATCCTCCCATTTAATTAAACACATCTGAAAAACTGAAGGTGAAGCAGCAGGTTTGACTTAGTACTGGGACGACTAGGAATAGGAACACTGTTTGACAATATAAGCTTCTGGTTCTCTTCAAGAAAATCAGTGTTTGGGTTTCAAACAACTCTGTGCAACTGGCTTTTCAGTTACATAAACAATGAACATGTTGGCCCCTGAGTGTTAATTTACTGTAGCGGTAAACAACTCTACCATACTTTGGCCTCTAAATTATCTATACTAAGATATGGAGAATCAAATTGTGGAGAAAAAATTCAAAATGCTAACTAGGAACATATATTTCTTGGAGCTCTGGGAGGTTTTACATGATTTATTATACTTCCTAAGTTTACCTTCCTAATGATGTTATGATAATATGGATATTTAAAAAAATCCATATGATAAATGATGACATGGATATTTTTAAAAAGCTAGGAATACCTGAGAAATTGCATAATGAAAAGTTAGAATGGAAAAGGTGATGATTACCAAAAAAAAAAAAAAAAAATTCTGTTAGATAAAAGCTGGTCCAGGACATGTCATTTCCTCTAAGTGCCCCTATCACATAGCTCATCAACAGGTAAGTAATTAGACTTAGCTAAACAAACATAGGATATTTGACCTGTATCCAATAACTTCATTCAAACTTCAATCATAGAAGATAGATATTGTGTAAGCCTTTTATATTGTTCACTCTATAAAATGCTCCTTAGAAAGAGATAATATATAAACCCATGATTGCTCCAATTAGAAATTTTTCTCATTATGATAAGGATCAATGTATGTTACACAATAGCGCATTACCATTTAAAGAGAACTTCTTGTATTGAAAAGCTGAGATAAATGAAATTACAGTTAATGATCATATGGTTGCTTACATTTTCACAAAATACCTAATTTCAACTAAAAATCAATGAAGAATTCTGAAGTGATTATAATAATCTCCTTTAAGCATCATATTAAAAAGAATGTAGTTTCTTGATTTGTTTTTAAATGACTCTCAGGAACAAGTGGTTGCTTTTCACAGGAGTTAAAAGAGAAGATGGACGAGCTCCTGCCCTTGATCCCTGTACTGGAACAGTACAAAACAGATGCCAAGCTAATCACCCAGTTCAAGGAGGAGATTCGGAATCTGTCAGCTGTTCTCACCGGGATACAGGAAGAAATCGGTGCCTATGACTATGAGGAACTACACCAAAGAGTGCTTAGCTTGGAAACGAGACTTCGTGACTGCATGAAAAAGCTAAGTAAGTAGAACAATTTCATTTGTCTTTTTCAGTTGTGTATTTTAAGCAGTTTCAATGAAAACTGCATTCTACTGTTTTCAAAAAGTCATAAAGTACCTAATTGTAGGAAAACCACTGCTTGCTTTCTTAGTGGTAAGTGATTTCTTAATGACTTAAGCATATCTTATTGTTGTTGTTAAGTGCCATCGAGTCAATTTAAACTCACAGCGACTCTGTACTGGGTTTCCAAGGAGCAGCTGGTGGATTTGAACTGCTAACCTTGTGGTTCACAGGCTAGTGATCATTCTACAATGCCATAGCACCACTGGAAAGAAGTTGTCTAGCAAAAACAGGCAATTCTGTTAGCTACACTCATGGACATACGTTTTACTACCGATATATAATATGTAAGAAAGGAGTAGCACTTTTGATAGTGGAGAAAGTCAGACTTTAAAGAAAGTTATCCTGGGGCCAAAAGTGAAACAATAATGATTAAAGCAAACCAAAACTATACCTCTGCTATGCACAGTTACTATCATCTCTTCTGTTTATCAACCAACCTACTGCCATCAAGTTGATTGCAATTAATTGCAATTCTATGGGTGTCAGAATACAATTGAATAGTCTCAAGAAATAGAAAAAGAGGCTTCTACTCAAATACATAGTCCCCACCCTGCAAAAGGTGAAGCATATGACATGGGTTCTAGACTCTAGATCATGCCTTCTCAACTTTGTGGTTCAGTGTGGTCTAAGCTTGCACATTATTCCTCAATTATTTCATTGAATTACTCAAGGAAAGTCATCATGGAACTTCTCTGTAACTTAAATACAAAGTAACATGGAAGTTCAGTTAAGAGTAATGAAAAAATTTGGAAGTAGATACTGATGATTGTTTTACAACATGGTGACCATAATTAATATCACTGAATAGTGCAGATAAAAATAGTTGAGATGGCACATGTATTTCTATTTATTATAAATGCCTTTGTGAATAGTATTTTATTTATTTAGTACGTTATGTGATATGACAAGGAGAATAATTTAGTAATCATAGAAAGTATTTTCCAAGGTGTATATATATATCCAGAACCAAAAGCCCTATACCATCAAGTTGATTTCAGCTCACAACAACCATATAGTGTTTCTGAGGCTGTAAATCTTTATGGAACAGAAAGCTTCATCTTTCTTTCCTGGAGCAGCTAGTGGGTTTGAGTTGCTGACTTGTGGTTAGCAATCCTGTGCTTATCCTACAATGCTATCAGAGCTCTTTATACACATCTACACATAAAGAGCTTCAAAAAGTTCATAGAAAAATGGAATTAAAACTAATGTAATACTTGAAGGGCCCCTCATATGTTGTTGTTAAGTGCTATCAACTTAGTTCTAACTCATAACAACCCCATGAAGCATTTCCAAGGAGCAGCTGGTGGGCTTGAACTGCTGACATTGTGGTTCACAGTCCAGTCCTGATCCTACAGAATTACACACTCTCGCTTTCTCTCTCTCTCTTTATATATATATATATAAATATATACACACACACACACATATATGTATACACATATATGGAGTCCTGGTGTGGCACAGTGGGCTAATACGCTGGACTGCAAAGTTGTGTGAACCATAAGGTTGATGGTTCAAGCTCACCAGCTGCTCGTCGGAAACCCTATATAGAGTT
>NW_006408520.1:4867409-4896759 GCF_000296735.1 Chrysochloris asiatica
TTGAATCAGGAGAGATTATAAATCCATTTAGGGATATATGGTTTTGGTAGCTCTGGTAGTGTAGTCATTACAGTATGGCTGTTGCCCTTCTGTGGGAGAAAGATGGGGCTTTCTGCATATGTAAACAGAGAGAGAGAGAGAGAGAGAGAGAGAGAGAGAGAGAGAGAGAATGTGCAAGTTAGTTTGAACCTTAAGGACGCCAGTTCAAACTCACCAGCTACTGCTTGCTCGTAGGAAACCCTATACAGGGTCACTATGGGTCAGAACTGACATGATGGCACTTAACAATAATAACAATGTGTGTATATATATATGTTTTTGTTAATTGCCATTGAGTCTATTCAGACTCAAAGCGATCCTGTGTAGGGTTTCCGAGGAACAGCTGGTAAATTTGAAGTACCAAGCTTCCGGTTCAAATTGACCTTGCAGTCTAATGCTTATCCTACAGTGTCACACCAGGACTCCATATTTTTAAAAAAATACACACACACATAAACTATCATAAGTTGAATCAGAAGTGATTGTAAATTCATTTAGGGACAGTATGTTGTTGTTGTTGTTATGTGCCATCGAGTCGGTTCCGACCCATAGCGACCCTGTACAGGGTTTCCGAGGGTGTATAGACAAACAATATTTTAGGTGTTGACATCACATGACATGACAAGGTGAGCCATTCTGTAACCATAGAAAATGTTTTCTCAAGGTAAGGAAAAACTCTTCTGAAATGTTTATTTTGAAATATTACTCTGAAATAAGCTTGGAAAAGGAGTTAAAGCATTTGAAAAGAAATGATTAATTAATTTCTAGAAAAGAAACCTTCAGTGAATAAATGTAAAATTAAAAAATCTAATTTGAACAAAATTTCAAATGCTTATGAGGACTGTTTAACAAATGCATTTCAAGTAATAAAAAGAGCTAAATGCAAAATGTCACATTCATTTTTTATGGCTTCAAAACAATATGGAAAATCATCCATCAGGAGCCCCATTGCAGGCATCCCAGGGTTTCCGAAAGAACCAACCAAATTAATCAGAAAGAAATAGCATAAAGCCTAAGGCTAAACACATGTTCAGGAATTCTCGGCTCCTCATTCTCATTAAACATGGTCCACAGTTGTTCATCTCTAGCTGGTATCATAATGATCAACTGTCTAGATTTGATGGCTCCCATTCTTGCTCTTCTCTTACCCATTGCCTAGAATATTGCTGAAAGAATTTTGTTAAGTATAAATTTGAAATTATGCTGATTAGCTTAAAACTATCAACTCTTTGTGTAAGAATGCAGTCCACGGTTTATGAGACCCTTTGTGTTTGGTCCTCCCTACCTTGTCAATCTTTAGTCCTGCTACTTCCTCTTTCACATACTATATCCCAGTCACAGGTGTGTCCCACATTTTTTTATTACAATTCCCTTATGGGGAACTCTCTTTATTTACTTGTTCTGAATCAACACATTTGTATCTGCCACCTATGACTGATTTCTCTTCATTCTTTTGGTCTCAGTTCAAATGTCTTGTCTGAATCTTTCATTGTAATCCCTGACTAGCGTATGTGCCCCTGATAGATGCTTCCCAAACTTGGTAGTACCTCAATGATTAGACTTTTCATGCTTAATTATCATTGTAAGTATAATTGAGAATCTCCCTTGCTAGACTTTTGTTCCATGAGGACTGGAACAATGTTGTCTTACTCAGTCTAAATGACTGGTGAAAAAAAAAAGTTACTCAATAAATATTGAATTGAATAAGTCAATTCAATAAGGAGTCATAGTAAGAATTTCTAAGCCTTTCAACAGAGCAAAATTTAGCCATTTCAAGTGGTAGGCAAAGTCTGTTTATCTTGTTAAATAAGACCCCTTTTAGCTACATAACATTTAAGTTGGAATAGTATTGTTGTTAAGTGCTGTCGACTCGGATCTGACTTACAGCAACCTTGCATAGGGTTTCCAAGGAGCAGCTGGTGAGTTTGAACAGCCAACCTTGTTATTCAAACTGACTTTGTAGTCTAGTGCTTTATCCCACAGCACCAGTGACTGAAACTAAGCAGGGCAAAGGTTATTTGACATACACTTATTTACTTCTTTTCTGTGCTATGCATTTATAGTTCAAGTTGTAAAGTTTATTGTTAATATACATTCAATAAACATTACTGACATAGGAAAAAATTCTGATCTTGTATTTTATTATTTTTCAATCACTAATTACGTTTAGTTCAAGGTACATACTACTTGCATATGAGAATTGATGTTTCTACTCAACATGTTAAGAGGACACCATAAGCTAAGAATTATGTATTTGAGTGTCCTCAATGACCAAGTTATTTTGGGAGTTACAAAGAAATATCCAAATGCAAATTTCATTAGTTCATAAAGTATCTGGTATAAGTTTTTCTGTAACTGACAGCACACAAGGCTGGTCAATGTTAGTGGTTTGCTATGGAAGAAGTCCATTTACTATAGATGAACCATTTCAGACCCTGAGAATCAACTGACTCTTATTCCAAACATCTCACAAATAAAGTTGAGCACATGGAACCTACATGCTGAGATCAGGCATTTGCTATGTAAAAATGTTGTTGTTGTTGTTAAGTGCTTTTGAATTGGCTCAAGGTCGTAGTGACCCTGTATATGGGTTCTAATGAGAAACTGGTGAGTTTGAAATGCCAATCTTATGATTCAAACTGACATTATGGTCCTGTGCTTTATCCCACAGCACCACACCAGGACTCTACTACAGCAAAGATAGATATAAGATGGTTCTAACTAGTTACATGATTGAGGCTTAACATGTGCCTGTTACAGTTTTGAGGTATTATATTAACTCTTAAAAAGCTCTTAGATTTTCTCAATTTTAGAAGATAATTTCACTTTTAACATATTCTGTCTTGATTCACTTAGCTGAAAACAATTTCTACTGTAATTAGCTTGTTCTCATGGATAATAAAAAACTATCATTAATGCAAATAAACTTTTGCTAAAGACAATTCAAAAATGGTTTCAGCAGTACATTGACAGGGAGCTGCCAGAAATTCAAACAGGATTCAGAATATGTGGAACGAGGGCTACCACTGCTGACATCAGATGATGAAAACAGAGAATATGAAAAAGATGTCTGTTGTTGTTAAAGTGCAGTCGAGTTGGTTCTGACTCATTAGAACCCTGTATAGCATTCACAAGGAGCAATTGGTAAGTTTGAATCATTAACCTTTCAGCTCAGACTTTGTGGTCCAGTGCTTATCCTAGGGCAACACACCAGGACTCTAAAAGATGTCTAGTTGTGCTTTATGGACTATGCAAAGGCATTGGATTCTATAGATCATAAACTATTGACAACATTGCAGAAAAATAGGAATTCCAGAGCACTTAATTGTGCTCATGAGTAACCTGTACATAGACCAAGAAGCTATCTTTCAAACAAAACAAGGGCATACTAAATGGTTTTAAATCAGGAAAGTGTGAACCAAGGTTGTATCCTTTTACCAAATGTATTCAATCTGTATGCTGAGCAAAGAATCCAAGAATTACATGAAGAAAAATGTGGCATCAAGATTGAAGGAAATCTCATTAACAATATGTGATATTGACACAACCTTGCTTGATTACAGCCATCAGTATCGATTGCATCTCAATGTAAATAAATGAAAAGTCTTTACAACTAGGCCAATAAATAACATCATGATAAATGGAGAAAAGATTGAAGCTGTCAAAGACTTCATTTTGCTTGGATCTATAATCAACACTCATGGAAACAGCTGTCAAGAAAACAAATGATGTATTGCATTGGGCAGATCTGCTGCAAATGACCTCTGTAAAGTATTAAGGAAAAAGATGTCATATTGAAGACTAAGGAGGGCTTGACCCAAGTCATGATATTTTCAATAGCCGCATATGCATGTGAAAGTTGAACAATGAATTCGGAAGACCATAAAAACATTAATGCTTTGAATTATGGAAATGAGTAAGGACATTGAAAGTACCATAGACTATTAGAAGAAACAACTGATCTGTCCTGGAAGAAAAACAGCTAGAATACTCCTTTGAAGTAAGATTAGTGAGACTTTGCCTCTCATATTTTGAACATGTTACCAGTGGGACCAGTCCCTGGAGAAAGGACATCATGCTTGGTAAAGTAAAGGGTCAGCAAGAAAAGAGAAAGACCTCCAGAAGATGCACTGACACAGTAGCTGCAACAATGGGCTCAAACATAACAATTTTAAGGTTGGCATGGGACTGGGCCAGGTTTCATTGCTGTGCATAGGATTGCTGAGTCAGAACAAATTCAAGGGCACCTAACATGGTCCTTTCAGATCATTCATAATCCACAGTTTGTTTTTGTTTCATAATTTGCCTATCACTAACACCTCCCACACAACTTCCTGCAATATTGAAAAATGTATTGTGATAAAAGTTGAAGTGGGCATAAATTAATACTTTTCCTTTTTACTCAACCTTTGATACTGGGTTTCTTTTTATTGGGTCTTTGGATGGTGAGTATACACTGTCTGTATATGTTGTTGTTGTTAAGTGCCTTCCAGTTGGTTCTGAGTCATAGCAACCATTTATAGGGTTTCTTAGTCTTTAATTTTCACAGGAGCAGAAAGCCTCATCTTTCTCCTGTGGAGCAACTGGCGGGCTTGAACTTTGGACCTTGTAGTCTGCAGTTCACTGCTTATTGTATGGAGCTATCATGCTCCCTACATGCATATGTGTGTGGTGCCGTAGGATCAGCACTGGCCTGTGAAATACAAGGTTGGAAGTTCAAACCTACCAGCTGCTCCTCATAAACGATATACAGAGTTGTGATGAGTCGGATCAACTCAACAACACTTAACAACAACAACAACAACAACTATATATCTATATGTAATTGTTAAGTGCCAGTCTGGTGGTTCACAGTCCAGTGCTTAACATATGGAGCTACTGCACTCCCATGTATGTTTATTGTTGTTGTTGTTAAGTTCCCTCTAGTTGGTTCTGACTCATAGTGGCCCTATATAGTGTTTCCAAGGAGTGGCTGATGTGTTTAAACCGCAGATCTTGAGTTCAAGTACTAAATGTATCAGTATATGCATATGTAAATGTATATATAACCATCAGTGGTCCTTTTTTATACACTTTTCTGCCTAGACTAAGATTTAAAATAACATTTTAAATAAACTATGTGAAAAAAAATATATTAACTTTTATTGTGAGTAGTTAAAACTGTGAAATCTGCTGCAGCTGTATGTCACCAAGTTAGTCCTGACTCATAGCTACCCTTTATAGGATATCCGAGGCTGTAAATCTTTATTGACTCAGAAAGCCTCATTTTTCTCTCACAGAGTGGCTGTTGGATATACTGCTGACCTTGCAGTGAGCATCACAATGTATAACTCACTACTCTAACAGGGCTATTTTGATTAAGTCTAGTAACCAAAAACAAAGTTACCAAACATGTCCTTGGAAACCCTATACAGGATCACTAAGAGTTTGAAACTACTCAATGATGCTTAACAACAATCATAAACAATAAAATGTTTGGTAAATTATCAAACATAAACCTGTGTTTAGCATTCTTATTTAATGAGATTTATTTAATTGATGCCTTTGAGTTGTGGTGTTGGAGGAGAATACTGAAAGTGTCATGGACTGCCAAAAGAACCAATAGATCTGTTTTGGAAGAAGTGCAGCCAGAGTGCTCCTTGGAGGCCAGGATGGCTAAGCTTCGTCTCTCATATTTTGGACATGTTGTCCGGAGGAAACAATCGTTGGAGAAGGATGTCATGCTGGGTAAGGTGGAGGGTCAGAGAAAAAGAGGAAGACCCCTAACGAGATGGATCAGCCAGGTGGCATCATTGATGGACTCAAGTGTGGCAGCGGTAGTGAGGTTGGCCCAGGATCGGACATTGTTTCGTTCTGCTGTGCATGGGGTCGCTATGAGTCGGTTCCGACTCGATGGCACCTGACAACAACAACAACATTTAATGAGATGGGTGTTATCTGGTGGATTAAATGATAAAACATTATCATTGTTGTTGCTGTCAGCTGTTAGTTGATGCTGAGTTAATTGAGACACAAGGTCTTATAAACTTAAAACAGTTCTCACATGTTTCATAGCCTCTTTCCTAGATGATTAGCAGCCCTCAGCTTCCTATTCACTGGTATCCATTGGTAGAAAGGTCACCATCACAATAAATCTAACTCATTGATCATTTTTGTCCTAAAAACTTCGTAGTTTGCTCTATCACATGATGTTTATACCAATAAGTCGAAAGTGCTTAGTAAGCATCTTCTGAACAGAAAGAATATTTACCAGCTGGACTACAACTCTTAAATATAGAGCAAAATGCATGTCCAGGCAGATGTATGCTGTTTGCAGCATAAGCCCTGGACTGATAACTGCAAGGTCAAAGATTCAAATCCATTAGCTGCTCCTTGGAAACCCTATACAGGATCACTAAGAGTTTGAACCTACTCGATGATGCTTAACAACAATCATAAACAATAAAATGAAATATAAATCCACAGGATCACTGAAAGAGAAAGTAAGTTAATCTTAATATTTTTCACTAAAAAAAAAGCCTACTCCAATTTTTAAGACAATGTTTGATACGATTGTACAATTACAAAAGAAATCAGCTATATAATTTTGAATGTGGCACTAGGTAATATTTGATTAACACTTTACTAAATAGTCTTCCTTCTTGGAAATTGGCACAAGTTGGACCAAATATCTTTGAGAATCCTTTAAAGTCTAGGCTTAGTATTATCTCATAAGAATGGAGTCCTGGCGTGGCACTGCAGGATAAGCCTTCGACTGCAAGGCTTGTTTGAACCACAAGGGTGATGGTTCAAACTCACCAGTCACTCCTTGGAAACCCTATACAGGGCCACCATGAGTCTGAACCTACTTGATAGCACTTAACAACAAAGATCAGAATATCATGCGTTCAGGAGAAGAAATAGATGTTATTTGATATCAAGATCACTGATAGGAACCTGTTGCCATTGAGTCAAATCTGATTCATGGTGACCTCATGTGTTACCTAGTTGAGCTTCTCCATAGTGATTGCTGGACTGTTTTTTATCTTTATGGAAGCAGATTATAAGTTTTGTTTTTCTTTCTCCTGTGGCACTGCTGGGTGGGTTCAAACTATCAATCTTTAGGTGAATTTCATGAAGCAACCAACCTAATGGTTTCATGCTGCTCAGATCTAGAGTAGAACATGGGATAATTAGAATATCAATAATATAATAACAGGGACAAGAAAACTCATTCACCAATAGCATCTTCACTCTTTGCAAAGGCTTACCAACATACAAAACAAATCAGCAGAGAGTAGAAATGAATTGGGTAGAATAGTATAAAATTGCAACAATGATCAATGCATTTCCATTTTTTTCTTCAGTGGATGTACTTTTAGTTAAAATGTCATTGTGTACAGCCTACAAATTTTAAGACGCTGAAAATAAAACTGACCTCATTGCCTACAAGATCTAAGTTTCTCCCCAATAGTAAATAAGTGCTGAGGGAAATACAAGTCATTGAGAACCCTAGCCACCACTTAGCTTCTTTCTACTAGAGAATTAAAGGTTTAAAGAAAATAAAATTTAGAAAAATGCTTCAACAGCAAGCACACTAGTGACCTTAATGATATATAGCAGTGCTCTTTCCTAAGCGGTTAATTTTTTCCTAGGTGAGACTGACTAGAATAAAATCCCCTGTGCTTAATTATATCATATCACATTCTTAGACATGCAGAATATAATTATGTGCATGGGAAAATTAGACTAAAAATGCATGGTTAAAACTCTCAGACACCATTTGAGATCACCAACAGATATTTAATGTAGAATATAATCAGGCTTCCAACTTTTCTACACCGTCCTCCCCAACCGTTTATCAATACTCCGTACTATTTTAGGACAATGGTCTGGTGCCATCTAGTGAATCACTAGATGCATATTTCTATTAACACAAACAATTTTGAGGCATCATGCTTAACTTAAGTATCAATAACATTTAGAAACTTGGGGTGTCACAAGTCATGAAACTTGATATTTATCATGTGTTTGCTAATTTAGTTTGTAAAAGGCACATGGTAATAATCTTATCTGCACATTCAACAAATATTTATTGACTGCCTCATGCATACTGGCACTTGGTTAGATACTTGAAGATGCAAAGGTGAATTAAAACATCCTTTCTATACTGTTAAAAAGATTGCATTGTAGTGGGAACAAGAAGCATGTAAATATAGACAGTAGTGTAAAGTGCCTAGTGTTTGACAGAATGTTTCTTAGAAGCAAGGATGACAAGACTTTGGCCATGTTATCAGGAAGAACTAGTCCCTGGAGAGGGACATCATATTTGGTAAAATAGAGGCTCAACAACAACAACAAAAAGGGAAGACCCTTAACAAGACAGACCAGCAGCTGGGAACATAGGCTCAAACATAGCAACAGTAATGAAAGACCAGGCAGTATTTCGTTCTACAGCACTATTATACATAGTGTTGCTATGAGTTAGGTGCACTTTGATGGCACCTAAAAACAACAACAACAAAAACCTGTTTGACAGGCACCATGGCAGCTATTTTACATGTGCTAGTTCTAATCTATGCAACAGCCCTGGGACAGGCATTATTATTGGCAATTCATTGAAAACCAATACTCAGTTGATGTTAATTTGCCTAAGGTACATGCTGGAGGCCGGATTCCAATATTCACACCTAAGTTAACAACAACAACAACAAAGTTCATCTGAGTTTAAAAATTGAGCTCTCTTCCTTATGCATCATCTATTTTATTGCTTACATACACTAGAGAAATACCTTAGACATAACAATATGTTTAACTCAGTGGATAGAATCAACATCTGCCCAGTTGCTGAAGAACAGCTATTCTTGATTTCCCCTATGCCATCACTACATTTTTTCTCTCCTCCAGCCTTTCTT
The DNA here is from genome assembly GCF_000296735.1 of Chrysochloris asiatica. NCBI lineage: Eukaryota > Metazoa > Chordata > Mammalia > Afrosoricida > Chrysochloridae > Chrysochloris > Chrysochloris asiatica. The sequence continues at coordinate 4,876,343 of NW_006408520.1, forward strand.
GAAAATCCTCCCTCTTTTTCCATCCTTATTTCCACCACCCCAATACAGAGCACAATTCATCCTTTATCAGTTAGATTATTGCATTGACCTCCTAACCACTTGTACTGCCTAAAGTCATGCCCTGATCATCATGCAAAGAATTGAGAGCAATCTTTCCAAAGGCAAATCTAAATATATTACATCTATCTTAACCCAGAGTGCTTTATATTTCAAATTAAATCTACACAATTTGTAGGGTCTATAAATCTGTTAAAGACAGGGACCCTCCCTGATTCTTCAGCCCCTTTTTTTCTCAAGTGTCAATCATGTGCTCACGCTAAACTTTTGTCATTTTGCTCATTTAGTTCTTCATTTCTTAGCTGTTGAACCTGCTCTTCCCTTCATAGAACACTGTTCCTTCCTAGATCACGTACACAAATTCTAATCATTTTTCATTTTATACATCAGACACAATCTGATTGCTCCTGAACATGATTGGATTCCCCTGACATGTTTGCACCCACAGCCCTCCACTCTCTCTTTTATGACATGGGCACATTTTACAGAAAATTCTTATTTGATTCATTTTTTGTTTTAATATTTGCCCATTTATAGGAATTCCTGAGTGCTTCCAACAAAGTGTTCAGGTGCTAACTGAAATGTTAGAGGTTCAGATCTGCCCATTGGCACATTGAAAGAGAAACCTGGCAATCTAGGTCTGAAAAATCAGCTATTAGAGCCCTACGGAGTATAATTCTACTCTGACATACATGGAATCACCATAAATCACAATTGACTGGGTGACAACTATTTTGTTTTACTCACTTATAGAAAACTTGCCCTTTCTCTGAGAGTTCAGGGATCATCCCTACCTGTTTCCAGTCAAATTGTTAGAAGTTGTCAAAATACATCTGAAACATGATCACTGCTACTGAGTTGATTCCAACTCACAGTGACACTATAGAGCAAATTTGTTGTTGTTGTTAAGTGCTGTTGAGACATAATCATAACTACTTTTCCTACTCATAGTGAACCTGTGTAGAGTTTCCAAGGAGCAACTGGTGAGTTTGAACTGATGACCTAGTGCTTCAAACTGACCACACAGTGCCACACTGCTTTATAGGGGTTTCTGAGACTGTAAATCATTATAGAAACAAAAGAATCAGCTTTCTCCTATAGAGCAGCTGATGGGATTGAATTATTGACTTTGTGGTTTCCACCCAGTGCTTAACCCACTGTGTAATCAGTCCTCCTACCAAAAACATGTTGTTGTTGTTAGGTACCCCGGTTCTGATTTGTAGTAACTCTATAGAAAACAGAAGGAAACTGCCGAGTCCTGCACTATCTGCACAATCATTGTTGCTCATGAGCCCATTGGTGCTGCCTCTGTGTCAATCTATCTTATTGGATGTCTTCCTCTTTTTCATTGACTCTCCAATTTTCTAAGCATGATGTCCTTCTGCTGGGGCTGGTCCCTCTTCATAATATGTCCAAAGTATGAGAGACAAAATCTAGCCATCCTTGCTTCTAAGGAGCATTCTGGTTGTATTTCTTCCAAGACAGATTTTTTAGTTCTTCTAAGCGTTCATGGTACTTTCAATATTCTTTGCAGACACCATAATTAAAATTCATCAATTCTTCTCCAGTCTTTCTTATACATTGCCAATTTTCATATGCATATGAGGTGATTGAAAATACCATGGCTTGGGTCAACACCTTAGTCCTCAAACTGACATCTTTACTCTTGAACATTTTAAAGAGGTCTTTTACAGCAGATTTGCCTAATGCAATGTATCATTTGACGCCTTTACTACTGCTTCCTTGAGCAATGATTGTGGATCCAAACAAATTGAGGTCTTGGACAACTTCAATCTTTTCTCTATTTATCATGATGCTACTTATTGATCCAGTTGTGAGGATTTTCATTTTCTTTGCACTGGGGTTCAACACATATTGAAGGCTGCAATCTTTACTCTTCACCAGTATTTCAAGTCTACTTTGCTGTCAACAAGCAAAGTTGTGTCATCTGCATATTGCAGGTTATTAATGAGTCTTCCTCTAACCTTGATGCTACATTCTCATCATATAATCCAATTTCTCTGATTATTTGCAAAGCATTCAGATTGAATAAGTATGGTGAAAGGATATAACCCCAATGTACATCTTTCCTTATTTTAAGCCATTCAGTATCCCTTTGTTCTATTTGAACAAGCTGCCTCTTTATCTATGTACAGGGTGCTCCTTAGCACAATTATGTGTTCTGGAATGTACATTCTTTGCAAACCTGAAACACAGTAGGTGAAAATATAATGTCTCTAGAGTGTTTGAAATAAATATTATTTTCAGGGTAAAAAGACTTATGTACCATGAAGAAGTACATTAGTGTACACCCAATAAACTAATATGTATATGTATATATATTTTTTAATCTAAAGCTAAAACCTTGTGGAAAAGCACATCCTTGTACCACCTTTATTTTGGTAGCAATTTGTCCTTTTTTATTCAATATCAATGCAGTGTTTCCTTCCCAAACATCTGATATTGCACTCTACTCAGCACATAAAACACCAGACTCTGAAAATCTCAGTGAAATCAGGAATTAACAGAGCAGTAAAAATATGTGCACGGGTGTCCAATTACGTTAGCTATTTAACAGGAGAAATTTAAAGAGTATGCTCTCAATTTGTTGAGGTCACAGTCTTCTGTCAAAGACAATCCTGTTGTTAGGTGCCCTAGAGTAGGTTCTGACTCACAACCATTCTCTATATAATGGAACAAAGCAATGCCTGGTCCTGCCTCACAACTGTGGTCATGTTTGAGTCTATTGTTGCAGTCACTGTGTCTTTTCTACTTGTCCAGCGTCTTCTTTATTGGTGACCCTGTACCAAGCATGATATCTTTCTCTAGGTCCCAACTGATAGTATGTCCAAAGTACAGCATTCTGGCTGTACTTCCTCCAACATATATTTGTTCATTCTGGCAGCCCATGATATATTTGATATTTTTAACCAACACCATAATTTGAAGTCATCAATACTTCTTAGGGCTTCCTTCTTTGTTGTCCAGCTTTCACATTACATATGAGATCATTGAAAGACCATGGATGGAGTCAAGCACACCTTAGTCTTCAAAGTGACATTTTCACTCTTTAATACTTTCAATAGGTCTTTTGCAACACGTTTGTCCAATGCAATACATCGTTTGATCTCTTTACTGCTGCCACTATGAATGTTGACTATGACAACTTTTTAGACTAATGCGTAAAATGACCATTTTTTTCAGAACCCATGCACTTGATGATGACTCATTCTTTTGGAAACCTGGAACTCTGGTTATTCCAGCTACATCTTTTGGATAATGGGTCTATCTTTGCTAAAAATTGAATTATTCATCTTTTTTTCTATGCCATATGTTTTTCTGGGTTTCAGCTAAAGTATATGCCTATTAAATACATAGAATATGTGTTTTAAGAGGCAAGCATAATTTGTCAAATTACTTGGAATTTCACAATGACTACATTCTCTTTAAATATATGTCCATAATGTAAAAAAATAATAATAAAATAAAATCCAGATTTAGATAGGAAGACACTTTTTTGTAATAAAGACTACCATAATAAAAAGAATATTCCAATTCCAGAAATCTGCAAGCTCCAAATCAAACAGACAAAAAAAAAAAAAATGTACTTTATAGGATAAGGAAGGGTAAGTAAAAAATAGTATTGACTTTTTAAGGGAAAGGGATAATGACTAAAGATGTCCCACTGTGGAGTCCCTAAATGACACATATGTTTTAAGCACACATCTGCTAATAGGAAAGTTAGAGGTTTAAGTCATTCCAGAGGCATCATGGAGAAATCCCAGACAATCTGCTTCTAAGATATCAGCCATTGAAAACTCTACATACTTTGACATATTTGGAGTCTCCTTGAGTTAGAATAGACTCCGCAATTGATTTACTGGTCAGTGTTTAACAGTATAAGCTGATGTGATATGAGATCCCATTTGCTAGTAGTTGTTTACTCTTGGGGACAAGCAGAATTCAGGGACTTATAGGAAGGAATCCTCATGTGGCACTGCAGGATAATGCACTGGCCACAAGGTCAGCTTGAATCATCAGGTCAGCAGTTTAGGCTAACCAGCCTTTCCTCAAAAACTCTATACAGGGTCACTGTGAGTCAGAACCAACTCAACGGCACTGAACAACGACAACATAGGAAGGAGAGAAGCCCGAGGAAAATAATTATTTAAAACAAGGCATAAGATGAGAAATGGGCAATTGTGAGTGTTTGTCAATAATATATGTCAAATCCCAGTAAAAGGAAAAGGAAGACAATGTTTAAAATAAGGGTAAATTTTTGTTTATTGTAGAAAATTAAGAGTAATTAGATATATGCCTATTATTCTTGAACCCATTTGCCAGACATCCTCTGGAAATTAATTCCATCTTTCTGTTTAAGACAGCATCTATTATGTTTACCTCTATTTTCCCATCTTTCCATCAACAGTATAGTTGGTAAGATTGGTCATACAAATCAAAGCTTAAATAATATAAATAGATTTTGAGATACAAACTTATTTTCAACAGCTTCAGTAGGTAGATTTTAAAGATCAAGTCATTTCTGCTTCTCGGTACATGAATCCCCCAATGGCCTTAAGTAAAAAGAAATAAGATTCTGTCCATAAACATAATCACTAAACCATTTAATTTACTCAAATGGTCATGGCCCTAGGATTCAAATGCAGAAGCTGTTAGTCTAGGATATTACGAAGTACAATTACACGTTAAAGAAATAAGCAAAAAAGAAGACAAATGGTTTGTATGCTTCACTGATCCAAACAACTGATCTTCCTGCTGAATTCTTAATAATATCTTCTCCAGAACTACAGATTGATAAATATGGTTTATAACTTATCATCTAGAAAACCCACATAGTAGCTGTAAGTCATCAGAGAAATAAAATGCTCACTTTCTTCAACTGTCTATTCAGTATATTTTCTGATACATAGAATGCATGTATGTAATACATTATAAAATGCTAAAATTTTCATGTGTCTCAGTGCTGACAGAATAGCATAGCAAAAGAAAATCATCAATGAAGCAAGACTCTTAACTTCCTTCTTTGACATTCGCCATTGCAGGGACATTTATCTTCTATGCATTAGGCAAAATTATTCTTTCTGTTTGGTTTCCTTTGTCCTCAGAAAATGAGTGCAAAGTGAGAAAGACAAGGATATATTCAAACAAAACCTAGGTTTTAGGTGCACTGAGAAATAGAAATAACTATAATTATTTATTTTATTTCACTTTATTTATACACTTTCTGCACTTCATCACTTTCTTAGGATATCTGCTCCATATTCTATCCTAACAAAGTTTTGTCTGGACTTCTTGCATCTTCAATCTTCTCTTAAATTTTCTTCTAGTGTGATCTAGTCATTTTGAGCTTTCTGTTTATTTCTGCTTATCTTAACTCACCACTTATTCTCATCTATAAAATGAAAAGTCAGCTCTTACCCAGGTTTAGTATATTCAGATTCAGGGTCTTTGCAAGAACTATGATCATAATTAGCATTTGTTCAGTGCTTAACTATGTATCAAATCCTGAAAGATGAATTTAAGATATATATATTATTTGTAAATTGTTATTATTGTTGATTATTAACTCTTCATTTTAAGCATGCTTCTTAGATTGTTTTTCTTTTTGTGTGCTATTGACAAAAAATGGTTTACTCAAAAGGATGCTACTCCACAATGAAAAATTGTGATAGACTTAGGCCAAACTCAGGAAGAGAAGCCTAGATTGTACATGATGAGCCACTGGGCAGATGGGCAATAGCTCATGGGAGCTGTTATTGTTGTTAAGTATCATTGAGTTCATTCTAAGTCCTAGTGACCCAGTATAGGGTTTCCGAGGAGTAACTGACAAGTTTGAACCACCAACCTTGTGAAGTCAAGAGTTTATCCTACAACAGCATATCAGGACTCCACAATGGGTGACAGGAGTAGAGAATAAGATGGAGAGAGGAATATACAGAGGAGAATCTAAAATGCAAAAGTAAGTTCAGAAATGTCATAGTACCTTCCCTGCCAAGCAGTAGATATGAAATATCTTTATTGAGAATTTGAGCTCAAGTAGTTTTTCATGCAAATTTTGAACTTCTGGTGTCGCACTGTAGGATCAGCACTAACTGTGAGTCACAAGGTCAGCAGCTCAAACCCACCAGCTGCTCCTCAGAAACCTTATATAGGGTTGCTATGAGTTGGAATCAACTTGACGGCACTTAACATTTTGAAAACAGTTTGTATCTAATTTAGCAGCCTTTTCATCGAAATCTCACAGAATTAAAGTCTAGATTATAGGGATACATTTCCAGCACACAGACAAGACAGTTACCATTAAGACAAATGTGTAGGAACAAATCAATGAGACCCATTAAGAAGCATTTTGTTGTAGTTGTTATTTGTCTCTGAGTCAATTCCAACTTATAGTGACCATGTATAGGGTTTCAGAGGAGCAGCTTGAGGGTTTGCATCACTGACCTTTCAGATGCAATTTAGTACTTAGCCTACATCACAACACCAGGACTCTGATAAGAAGTATAGCTGTTTTTAATTTATTTTTTACAAACTCTCATATTCAATTTTCATAAAAAATTATCTTAAGGTATGTTTTCTAGAGAAGCAAAACCAATGATAGAGAGAGAGAGAGAGAGAGAAGTTTGTATCAAGGAAATGGTTAACAGTTGTCGAGTCCCAGGTCCTCAGCAGAAGACAGAGAGAATCTGCATGTTCATTATATTGGAAGCAGTCCACACATCCAAGGAAGAGACCCTTCAATTGATTGACTGCTCATAGCTACTCATCATAAAGTTAACTATGCCTGTATTAGGTTTCATGACCATGCAGATAAGCACAACTCAAATGCTAAGACACTGGAAATCATGGCCAAGTAAAGTTTACATAGAATCCTAACTATTACAAAAAGTAAACATGATAAATTAAATAAATTGCCTTGGCTTGACCATTTATGGATATGAGCAGTTCAGAATAAGATTTATTTGAAGTTATGTAATGAAGTTTTCCTCATGAAAGAGATATTATTATATGTTACAGAACATAGAACTGAAGTTGTAAAATAAAATAAAAAATATCCATAATAATAAAATAGTAAAACAACACTACATGTATAGGACCTTAGGTGGAGTCCTGAGCCCCATCCCAAACCATCTAAGGTAGGACATTGCCACTTAAAAGGACATGCAGACCAGCTTGGAGCAGCTAGAGGAACAGAAGATACTTTTTGTGAAAAAGACCAGCAGGAAAACTCAAAAACAAAAATGGCAGTCTCATTGACTACTACAAGAACAAACAAGTTTTTCTCCTGGGAGCCATCAAGGCAAGCAATCAAGTCCCTTCAGGACAAACCCCTCTCCAAGACTGAAACTCAAAGAGGACACATTAGCTGGCATGTATGCTTGCTGGCAAACGCTTTAGTCTTATTTGTGAGCAGAAATGGGGGAAAGGCAGTAATGAAAATATGCGTTGAGTTCTAACACATCCCATAAACTCAGTGACCTGGAGATGAGAGAGAAAAGAGTAAGGGCTGGTTGGGCTGAAGTGTGTAAGACCTGAGAACTCCTGAGCCCATGAACAAGGACCTAGACACAGAGGGCTAGAGCTGAGAGTGAAGCGTCCAGCTGATATGAAGTGAGGGAGGTGCACAAGAATGCCCAAACTTGAAGATATTACACATTTCACTGAGTTTCAATGGTTTGAATTATCAGAACTCAACGAGAGGAAGATAAAAAAAATTGTTAAAGAAATATGTGCAAATTGCTACAATTTGATGAACTTGACCTATACTTACAGATGCAGTAATTCAAAATACCAAACAAAAGGGAAGGCATCTTCACATCAAGAATCAAGCCTATCCCCTCTGTACACAGGGTTGATAGAGATGGGCAACTTAGACATTGGATACCTAAAATGGGGGAGGGGGGCAATAAAGGCACAAACTAAGTGGTTTACAAGTTTTCAAGAGGGAGTTTAGTTTCTGAGTGTGCCGGGGAAGGTAGAATCCCCACTGAATAGTTTTAATCTTCTCTAGACGAGTCTGGTGAAAGGAGATGGGGATAAGATTCTTATGATCCAATAGTGAGTAATTGATATCATGACTAATTGTGACTGTCACAACTGTAAAAATAGAAGTTTTGTAACATAAAGGAGGGAGTAGTTAATCTTACATTCCAGGAACAGAGGACTCTAGGACCATAAGTGGAACACTCTAAGATGACAACAGAATATTGAATATTGAAACATGAAGAGGAGCACCAGAACAGTGTCAGATGCAGTGCCGGAAGATGAGCCCCTCAGATTGGCAAATCCTCTGGCACTGTATCTGACAATATATGACTGAGAGAAAGCTGCCTTCTCAAAGTAGAGTTAACCATGATGATTTGAATAAGTGTTTGGGATCGTCATCTGCTGATGGGGCACACAACTCAAGATGAGGAGAATCACCTGTAAACATCCATTAATAAACAGAATGGTATGTACATAGTATGAATCTAGAAAAATTGGAAGTTGTAAACATAAGCATCAATATCCTAGGTATTAGTGAGCTGAAATAAATTCTGGTATTGACCATTTTGAATCTGACAATCTCATGGTTTACTATGCCCAGAAATGACAAATTGAAAAGGAATGATATTGCATTCATCATCAAAAAGAATATTTCAATATCTACCTTAAAGTACAACACTGTCTGTGACAGGATGTTATCCATATGTCTAAAAGGAAGACTAGGGACAACTATTATTCAAACATATGCACCACCACTAAAGCCAGTTTTGATGAAACTGAAGAGTTCTACCAACATCTTCATTCTGAAAACCTTGGCCTCAGTATTAGAGGAAGATTCATTAACAGCCTGCAATATGCAGATGATACAACTTTGCTTCCTGAAAGTGAAGAGGACTTAAAATACTGATGAAGATCAAAGACTATAGTTTTCAGTATGGGTTACACCTCAATGTAAACAAAACAACAATCCTCACCACTGGACTAATAAATAATATTAAGATAAATGGAATAAAGATTGACACTGTCAAAGACTTCAGCACTCATGGAAATAGCAGTCCAGATATTGAGCAATGTATTGTATTAGGCAAATATGCTGCGCAAAATCTCTTTAAATTGTTCAAAAGCAAAGATATTAGTTTGAGGACAAAGCTCATCTGATCCAAGCCATGATATTTTCAATAACTTCATATGCATATAAAATTTGGACAAAGAATAAAGAAGACTATAGAAGAATTGATGCATTTGAGTAATGAGGTTGGATGAGAATATTAAAAGTATCATGGACTGCCAAAAGAGCAAACAAATCTGTGTCAGAAGAAAGTACAGCCAGAATGCTCCTTTGAAGTCAGAATGGCCAAACTTCATCATCCTTTAGACATACTTTCAGAAGAGACCAGTCCTCTCCTTTTTATTCCCTCTCTTTCTAGAAAAATTTCTGTTCAGATGATGGACTTCCGGATTTATTCAATATGCCTGTGTTTTTATTTTTTATTTTCATTATCTTTTTGCTTTAAACATTTTTGGATAACTCTATCTTGTAATGTGTTGCTTTCTAAATTTTTTTTATATTTTAAATATCAATAGCCTTTTTTCTTTTTTATTGTTTTCCATTCATTTTCTTTTCTTGTTTTGTATATGCAATGCTATCTCAAGTTTCTTTCATTTATTGTATAATTAGAGAAATAAATACTCAAATAACTCCATTCAAAACTGGTTAGCATTTTTTTTAGTTTTAATTGATACTTCTTTACTTGTATATTTTTATGTTTTCATACCAAATTGAGCTGATACATTCTAAATAAGTTTTAACCAAGGTCTTGCCATTTAAAATGAATAATGCCATAAAATCTTCTAAAGTTATTTGCCTGATTAATCAGCCTTGAAGAAAATAAAATAATTCACCACATAAAGATGACATCACATTTAGTTTCTTTCACAAAACAAAGAAACATATGTCCAATTTGTTTCATAAAGTGCCCAATTATTACATATGTAGTTATCACTGAAGTAAAAGTAAATGTGCACTGTTGTTAAGTGCCTTTGTGTCTGGTCTGACCCATAGCAACCCTGTATAGGGTTTCTGAGGAGCAGCTGGTGAGCCTGAACTGTGGACCTTGAGGTTCAAACTGACTTTGCAGTCCAGCACATTAACCCACAGAGTCACACAAAGATTCCAAATGTGCAATAGTTATGCAACATATGTTGTATTTGTATTATTTCATATTTTCATATTGTATTAAAAATTATTTTTATGTGGAACATATTGAGTGAAAAATTAGCCAAAATAGGAATCATGCTAAAATTAGTTTTGTTATTGATTTACTTTAGGGATCTGTTCCTTTACTTCTAAACACTTGGGAAACAGTGAAAACTAACTGGAAATTGATCAGTTTTAGAGACAGGCAAAGGAAAATGAAAGTAAGGCTGAGCAAATATTACAACAATTTAGTAAAATGAAAGAAAATAAAATACATATGTTGAAGAAAGAGTGTTGCTTTGTTTAGACCAGCGGCCAACATTGATAGATACCTAGTCATAATAACTTCCTTACATTCTGCCTTTCATAATGCATGTAATAAAGTACTTTTAAATTTGGCCATTTAAAAATGTCACAAAAATGCATTGGATTTCTGTTTGGTTTTGGCATCATTTATGAAGGTCTAGCTTTTCCTAGGGTATTAATATAGAGAGTGATAACAATATTAATTTTTTAAAGAAAGTGATCAACTCTTCATTGTTTATTTCATCTCATGATACTCTGAATCTTTCACTACATGTAACTGCAGGGTCAGAGAACTTGTGTTTTTTTCTTACAAATCTCCTCTAACAAGCACTGCCATCTGCACAAGACTTTGCCTTTCAGAAGTCTACCTTTCTTCCAAATCTACTGTAAATAAAGTTTTTGTTGTTGATACTGCACAACAATATGTTTCACAGGAGCTACTTTTTAATAAATACAAACTGAAAATAGAGCCCTTTTTGACTTGTATAAATTGTCCCTGAGGAGCGCTAGTGGTAATATAAGATAAGCACTAGACTTTCAACCATTAGGCTGGTAACTGAAATGCACCAGTCACCGCCTGGTAGAAAGATTAGGTTTTCTGCTCCTGTAAAGATTTATCGCTTTAGGGACAGTATGAGTTGGAATCAACTCTATGGCAGTAACAGTGGAGATTTAGAAACTGGCCCTAATCTCAAAGGAGGTGTGTGTGTATGTGTGGTTGGTGTTGGGGAAGAAGTGATCAGGTAAACAAGCCCAAGGTCAATTTGCTCAATTTTTCTGACTTCTCTACTTGGAAAACTGAAAAACCAAACTGTAAAATGATTCCTACTCAGAGCAACACTGTGTAAGGTTTCTGGGGCTGTAAATCTTTGCGGGAGTAGAAAGCTTCATCTTTCTTTCACAGTACAGCAGGTGGGTTTGAACTGTCAGTGTTGGGTCAGCAGTCCAGTGCTTATCCTGCAGTACCACTAGGGCTCTTTTACTTAGAAGTAGCAGCTGCTGTATTAAGTAATAAAAACAACAGTTCTATCTTATTTCTTTGCAGATTGTACAAAATCATCTCCAAGTCACAATTTAGACTTAAAACATTGAAATTACAAGTACTCATGGTTCAAAATCTTGCTAACTACAGCCCACCCAATATAAAATGTACATTTATAACATTTGGAATTTATTCCATGAACTTGCTTTGTGTATCATTCTTTTCTTTGTTCTTGATAAGAATGTTGAATCACTGGTCATGTTCACCCAAATTATTTATGTTTCTCTGATTTCAGCATGTGGCAAATTGATGAAAATCACAGGCCCAATTACAGTCAAGACATCTGGAACACGGTTTGGCGCTTGGATGACAGATCCATTAGCATCTGAAAAAAATAACAGAGTATGTTGCTTCAACAAACACATTTGCTTGTACATTATATTTTATTTATACTTTATCTCTACTGGACTAATTAATAATTTCCTTCAAGGATAGTAATTAATTGTAAAAAGCATTACATTATTTGTATATATTTTCAGTTTGATAGCATGAACATCTCCAAAGGTAAATTGCAAACTTATTTTATTTTTTAATGTTCTTTCATATACTTTACCAATATGTTGTTGTTGTTAAGTGCCATTGAGTTGGTTCCAACTCATAGTGACCCATGTATAGGGTTTTGAGGAGCAGCTGGGTGGTTTGAACAGTCAACCTTTTGGTTCACAGTCTAGTGCTGATCCACAATGCCACACCAGTATAGTAAATCTATTTTTTAATCAGGTTTAAAATCAATCATTGTAAGGAACTTAATGAAAGTATGTAAAATTTCCAGTATGTTGCTGTTGTTAAGTGCTGTAGAGTTGGTTCTGGCTCGTGGTGACTCCTTAGGATTTCTAAGGAGCAGCTGGTGAGTTTGAACTGCTAATCTTGCAGTTAGCAGTCCAATGCTTATTTAATAGTGCCACAACAGGCAGGACTCCAAAATCTGCTCCTTAAAGTGTAAAAACAATATTGCATAAGCAACGAACTTAAAGGATAATCAATTTATTAAACCAGCTAAAAACATCCCTGAAGTCAATGGGTAATGTAAAAAGAAACAGTACTGAAATTTTGGGGAGTTTTTAATAAGCTGGCAATTACTGTTTTATGTAAATAAATATACTGGAAAGTTGTCAAAACTTGATATCTTATTACAAAACTTAGTATAAATTAAGATTCATAAAGGTTGCACCAAGTAAAATTAGTTACCAAATTACTAAAATGTTTTCATTAAAAGGTAATTGTACTTATAAACTGATCCAGTAAGTATGAATAAGTATTGCTAGATGTTTCTGTGGTACCCATAAATCAAAAAGAGTTGAATACATAGAATTTGGTCAAACATGTTCCAGAACAAGAGAGGAAAAATATAATTTTCTGAAAGTGATTTATTTTTGCAATTATAAATGAACACATTGATCTGTCAGGTAATATTAATGATGTGATTTGCATTGATGTATGTTTGTTTCACTCAGTGATATGTGCTGAATGTCAAAAAAGTAGTAAGTAAAAACAAAAAGCAAATCCACTCAAAACCAGTAAAGAAAATATCAATATAGATCATGCTAATATGTTTTTTAAACTATCACCTTGAAGCAGGACAGCAGTTAGAAAATGTGTCTTCCATAGCCTTATTATGCTTATATTAATTTGATATTACTCTCACTGCCTTTATTTTGGAAATCTCAGGAAAGTACAGAATTTAGTCACTCCATTTTTTTTTTTTCCTTCTCAGGTCTGGTACATGGACAGTTATACTAACAATAAAATTGTCCGTGAGTACAAATCAATTGCAGACTTTGTCAGTGGGGCTGAATCAAGGACATACAACCTCCCTTTCAAATGGGCAGGAACAAACCATGTTGTCTACAATGGCTCTCTATATTTTAACAAGTATCAGAGTAACATCATCATCAAATACAGCTTTGATACAGGGAGAGTTCTTGCCCAGCGAAGCCTGGAGTATGCTGGCTTTCACAACGTTTACCCCTACACGTGGGGTGGATTCTCTGACATTGACCTAATGGCTGATGAAATTGGGCTATGGGCTGTGTATGCAACTAACCAGAATGCAGGCAATATTGTCATCAGCCAGCTTAACCAAGATACCTTGGAAGTGATGAAGAGCTGGAGCACTGGCTACCCCAAGAGAAGTGCAGGGGAATCATTCATGATCTGTGGGACATTGTATGTCACCAATTCCCACTTAACTGGAGCCAAGGTATATTATTCCTATTCCACCAAAACCTCCACATATGAGTACACAGACATTCCCTTCCATAACCAATACTTTCACATATCCATGCTTGACTACAATGCAAGAGATAGAGCTCTTTATGCCTGGAACAATGGGCACCAGGTCCTATTCAATGTCACCCTTTTCCACATCATTAAGACTGAGGATGACACATAAACAAATGTGATTTGTTTTTCATTAATATAAGCAATGCCATTTGTGATAAACTCTATAGAACCCCTTCTGGGTTTTTATTATTATTATAACTTTATCATTTCTCCAAAGCATTTTTATTGTAAAATTTGTGTTTCAAAAGACAGCCAAGCCTGTCTAAAGTAACCTGTTGAAAACACATCTTAACTCCTAAATTTACAAGACTTACCATGTCCTTGTCATGAAAAGCACTAAAAAAAGTTTAAGTGGCTAAAGTCATAGTTTTGCAAAAGATTAATGATCTTGCCTTATATTAGAGTCAGAGACTAATGGTGGCTTAAATGCATGAATGTCTTTTTTTTTTTTTTTTTTTTAATGTCATTTTTAAATGTCTTTTGCTCCACATCAGAAAATGTTTTAGTGGAAATTAGAAAAGAGCACTTCTCCTATCAATTTCAAAACTATTTTATGATTTTATTTATTTGGAAAATAATATTAACCATTTTGCTGTTACACAGTTCTCTGATGCGGTGCTGTACAGTCATTTTTAAACCTCTTGCTAGCACTTATTGACAATATGTATTTCTACCATTGTAACCACCATTGTGCAATTGTAACTCCTCTTCTGTGAAAGTAATATTTTTTATAAAATACATTGAAGTTTAATCTCAGTAATTATTGTGGGTGAATTTTGAAGTGTTGTCAAGAAGGGAGTATCTTCTCGGCTTACTACTTTGAATACGCATTATAAACTAATAAGAAAATCATTAGGTCCCTTATATAGTCTTATTTTATACCAAGCTTGTTGGACTACTTACATCAAATGCTAAAACTGATCAATATGGTTGAGTTAGTCTGTTTACGCCACTGAAAGCAACCCATATAGTAATTTGCAAACTATGTAGCTGAGTCACACAGACACAAACAAATTGCGTTTGAGATGAGTTTTCTATTTAGTATACAACCAGACAGATTATATTCTTCATTATTGAATATTTAAGTGTTTTGACTTATATATTTATAACTGACAATAATGTAACTCCTTGTGTCAAAACAGTCAAAGGACATGAAACACATGAAAATTCTTTTGAAAAGTTCCTGAAATCTTCTCTACTTTTTGATTATGAGCTCTGAAGAGTTATTGACAAGATGTCTACAAAAGAAAATGATGGCAAAATGTGAGATTTCTCTATGTAATTTAAAATCTATAAATAACCAATTCAGAAAACAAGATCAGAAAGCAACCCTTTGTCACCCACATTCATTGGATATGCAGAACTGTTCATTCCTGTAAAGTCCATACTGACTCATAGATCTCCTCTAGGAAAGATTAGAACTGCCTCAGAGGGTTCCCAAGGCCATAATCTTTATAGAAACAGACCTTTGCACCTTTTTCCTACAGAGTAGCTGGTGTTTTAAAAATCTGGACTGTGAAGTTAGCAGCCAAGCACTTAACCAATATGCTATTGGGATAATAATGTAAACAAAACAGAAAAGCTCTAATAATATTTTATGTTATTAACCCCACAAAACATATAATCTATGTAACATGTTGTTGATTTTGAATGTACTTTTCATATATTAAAAATACATACCTAATTCAGTTTTTAAAAACTGATATGGATCAATTTACAATTTAAAAAATATATAATAAATAGCATATTACTCACCATACTTTTCTTTGAAAAACAAAGATATGATCATTCACATAAAGTATTATGAAATGAATTATCAAGCTCACGAACTGCTCCTTAGAAATCTCATACAGGGTTGCTATGGGTTGGAACCAACTCGACGGCACTTAACAACAAGAGAAATTAATGTTAAGTGTCACTAATAATATATCTTTTTCAAGTATGTTCCAGTCCAAATTGGAGGATTAAATATCCCAATCTTAAATTTAAATAGTTGTTAAACTTGAACCAAATTTATTTTTCAACCATAAAATGTGGCATTATTAAATGCCTATTCTGTTGTCTTTCCCTTTAAAAAGTTTACGTAAGTTATATTCTGTATCTAACAAGTGGAAAATTTTAGGATTCACTTGTCATTAAATAAAGACACAACTTTAATCATCTAATACTTTGTACATCAAGCTTTGTATGGGGAAAGTGAAATCATTTTCAGAAATAAATGCATTTTTATCTACATGGTCACAAATGGATAATTAGATCTTCATTATTTTATTTACATAAATAAATGCATTTTTATCTATATGGTCAATAATGGATAATTAGATCTTCATTATTTTATTTATAAATGATGTTATATGGTGTCCAGTGCATTCAACATTGGATGATCACAGCTTATTTGTGAGGTGTGTAGTTTGTAAAGCACTTTATTTTATTTTTATATGTAAGCCTTCATCACCATGTCAATTTATAGTGTATGTGCTGCTAGAGCAAGCACAGATTTTATTATTGTCACTAGAAGTGGAGATAACAAAAGTTCAAAAGTATGATTTTCACTAGTCATTCACAGTTATAAAGCATTTTCTTAATAAATTACTATCAATTTGTGCCTAAAATAAATATCAACTTATTTTATTAGTAAAAAAAAAAAAATAGTTTTTAAATAGTCTCCAATAAGTAAATTAAAATTCATGGGGAAAGTAATGAGTGGTTATAAATCACCCATATAATCCAATCAGTCCAAGAATCCAAGTTCAGAAAAACTTAATCTTAAATAAAAGACAAAAGAGTGACAAATGTATATACGTAATATAATAATGAATGAGTAATTAAAATTTGTCATAAACTCAGGAGCTCTGATTCCTATTTCCATACTTGTTTCTAGATCATTTGACCTTTATATTCAGTAGGATTCTGTTGAATGGAATCTTATTCTCAGAAAATAATGCTATCTTCTTATTGATTCTTATTCCTAATAAGAAACTGTTCTTTATATCTGGAAATCACTACCAAACTTATAGGTAAAATTTTTCAACCAAACAGCATTTTAAAAATATAAATGCATAAAATTATGCTTATGTTCATCCTAAAGTAAAACCAGTATTTTCTTAAGAAGGTAAGTTTTATATACAATAATTCCTTAGTTTTAATACTCCTGACAGGATAGCTTTTAAAAACAGTGTTACCAGTTTACTTAACACTCTTGATTAAATGTGTTCCATGAAGTGAGAGCAATTGTTAAAAATACAGTCATCCCAAACCTTTTATAAATATGGATACTTTTAGAACAATTTCAAAATGTTCTCTTGCTGACTTGCTGGGCTAGGTGTGATTATATTCTTCTTTATACATACTAAATGAGTATGTATAACACGATACATAATGGTCACTTGGAGACTAAGATTATTTCATGTTCTGTATCATCAAATAATATGTGGATGATGAAAAGAGGTACTATAAAGCAATCTACCTAGTAGTAGTATAGGCAGGGAGAATCAACTAAAATTTACATTCAATATAGGATGATACAAAGTTTTAATCATTGACTGCTTATAGCTAGAGTCACTTCTAGAAAATTCCAGTATCTCTAAATATCATTTGGTTGAGTAGATTGCATTTACACTGAAATCAAGATCATGTTTGTGTTTCTAAAAGTTTGTTGTCTGTTGTTAAAAGCAGCAAAGGTCTGGGGCTTAATAAAATCTGTTCTCTTGAATCATTGAACTTGTATTTTTTTTTTTTTTTAAAGAAAATATCAGCTTGTGGAAGAAAAACTAACTTCACCAACTTGTTTGTTGTTCTGTAAGAAATTATTAATTCAATCCATGGCAATCATTTTTAATAAAGAATAGAAAATGATTTGCTCTATTGTTTGCTATATTAGAGAGAAGTTATCCCCCAAAGATGACTTAAAACTGAACGAGTAGCCTCACGTCTTGAAATTATGTAGTTTATCCTTTTTGGTTAAACTATTTTGTCAGGCATAGAGGAATTGTAATCCTGTTTTGAGTTTTCTGCATCCCCATAATGTCAAAGTGATTGACCAAGAAAATAAAAACTAACTTTTCTATACTGAAACTCAATTAATTGAGTTACAAAGAAATTTCAAAATGTAAGCAAAGCATTATTGAACATGGCTTGAGAATGTTTAAGAGAATGGCATAAATCATATATTATCAAGAGTTTTCATAACTACGAGCATCTTATAACAGTATTCCTAGCTTGAGATATGAAGCATTAGTGTGGATTTAAAATATTTCTCAGGAATATATTTGTATTATAAGAAGTTTGCTGGTAAACCATATGCACATGTCCAATTTAATAGTAAGTTGCATCCTCTAAATAGTATGCCCAGAATAGCAAAAAGAACTGAAATGTTATCATAGCATATCATTCCCTACCACAATTCAGATTCAGATTTGCAAATATTATATATCAACAAACAATATCAGAAAGTAAACATTACATGACAATGATTTTGAAAGTGACTCATAAAATGAACAAAAAGTAAGGACTGACCACTTTAAAGTTTATATGTTTGATTCAATCATACTGTTGAACATATCCAGCAAATTATTTGCCTATACCATTCCTAATGTCTCATATATTTACATGTGTTACTGATGGGTAGTATGCAAGCTGTCCAACCAGATAATACTGGATTTTAAAATACTATACATACATTTTTTAAATTTCTGAGCAAAACTATGTATCAGACAATAGTCTAGGAGCTGGGTGTATAAGTATGCATTTACATTTCAAGGAGAACAAACTGTAGCAAAAATATTAGTGACAAATAGAGTCAGATTTACAAAGTGCTATGAAGAAGATGGATTGACCAATGGCAGTATCGATGGACTCAAGCGTGGCAACAGTAGTGAAATTGGCCCAGGATTGGGCCAGTGTTTCGTTCTGCTGTACATAAGGTCGCTATGAGTCGGTACCGACTTGATGGCACCTAACAACAGCAACATGAAGGAAATGATCTCATGATTTGGGGCTGTGGGATCAGCACTGGACTATGTAGTACTGGACTGTGAACTACAGCGCTGTAGGATGGGCACTGTACTATGAACCACGTGGTGGGCAATTCAAACCCACCCACTGCTCCTCGGAAACCCTGTGCAAGCTCGCTATGAGTTGGAACGGACTTAACAATAACAACAACAATGAAGGATATAGAGTTCTGGTGTGGCACCGTAGGATAAACACTGGACTCCTAACCTCAAGGTCTGCAGTCCAAACCCACCAGTCCCTCTTTGGAGTTGTAACTGATTCAATGTCACACCACAACATGAAGGAACTAAGCAAGACTATTTAGTCCTGGTATGGCGCTGTGGGCTAATGCATCAGACTGCAAAGTTTGAACTGCAAGGTCAGTGGTTCAAGCTCACCAGCTGCTCCTTGTAAACCCTATACAGGGTCGCTGTGGGTTGGAATCGATTTGACGGCACCTAACAAAAACACAAACAACATAGTCTTGGTGTGGCATTGTAAGATAAGTTCTGGACTGGTAACCACTATGTCGGCTGTTAAAACCCACTAGACACTCCTCAGAAACCCTGATTCAGCAGCACTTAACAATAACAATCACAATATTATATATGCCGTCCTGGTGTGACATTGTGACACTGTCGGACAAGTACTGTACTGCTAATCACAAGGCCAGCAGTTCAAACTCATCAGTCGTTGTTAAGAAACCTTATACAGGGTCGCTATGAAACGCAACCTCTAGACAGCATTTAACAGTATGCGATAAAGAAGGACCAGGTGCTTGCTACAGCTGTTGCAGGATTAGAAGAGATATTTAGAGAGTCTAAAAGAGGTAGTTCTATTGTTATTGCTGTCCAGTCAGTTCACAAGTGGTCTATCCCATCGAATTGAGCCAATTAGAACTTCCAGCAACACCATAGAGCAGAGTAGAACAGTCCCTGTAGAGTCCCTACAGAGTTTCCAAGGCTGTCACCTTTATGAAATAGTACCACATCTTTCTCCCACAGAGGGAGGTGGGTTTCAACTACTGGCCTTTCAGCTATCAGTCAAGAACTTAACCACTGTATCATCAGAGCTCCTTTAAAATGAATTACCATGGAAAACTCAAAGCACTGAATGTCACCATCTGATCCACATAAAAACACCCAATATCACTTAGTATTTCTCTATTTTAGGTACAGTTTTTAACTTGGAGTTCAAGGATATGAGTCTGAAGATGTCTGAAACCACTGACAAATATATGCTAAATTTTGTGTGTATGGATGTCGGTGCATTCTTTCATGTAGATTAGCAGCTTTCCTCAGATTTTCAAAGAAACCCATTTCCCAAGAAGCCACTACTATGTCAGAGAAATCCACTTTCATTCCACACTTCTCTAATGTCTTTATGCCAAACACTGAATTTCTGTCATCTGCCTTGAAAGAATTTTCTTCAGAGATGAAAAAAGTCAAAATGTCAGAATGATAAGTAATTTTATTCCTTCAGAAGAACTCAAGATTTATTTATCTCCACATAAACTATAAAGGATATGTGAAT